>NW_028262358.1:3800000-3980000 GCF_047370975.1 Nipponia nippon | reverse complement strand
AAGGTACCTGCGATAAGATCTTTTTTTTGTTGTTGTTCTTTTATGTAAATTCAGTGCTTGTGAAATGTGCTGGCTTTGACAGCAGGCAGGACACAGATTTCCCCTCTGACGACACAAGTTGGGTCCACGGTGGGGAGCCGCAGCCCTGGACCGCCCCCCCCCAGCCAGGCTGATGCTGCTGGCGAAGCTGTGCCAGCTGGGATGGGGTTCACGTGAGCTGGATACTTTGAGCATCGCACAATGTTGTTTACACAGGTTATGGCAGGCGTTTGGTGGCAAGGACTTTATACTGTGACAGGTCTTTAATGGATTTGAACAAGTATCCAAATATTGTGCCAGGTGACTGAGTCGCAAGGAGTGCAGTTTTTCCAGAAATGTCTATTTATTTCCTAAGAAACTATTGTTTTGGAGAAAGAGCTTGCTCTTGCTTTTTGTTGCTGTAGCTGTGGACACACGCCATGCTCCTCTGTGCACCTTCAGGGCTGCCCGTCTGCAGCTGCTTATTGCTCTGCCAGCTGGGGACATTTTGGGATTCACCCTTTGTCCTCTCCGACAGCTGTCCTGAAGCCTAGGGCTCCTTCCCCAACCTCGCATTTGGATTGTCCACCTCAACTCCTTCCTCTTGCTGACCTCCCTGCGCTCTGCCTTGCCTTTCTGATCTTTTTTTCCATAGGGACAGAATACATCCAAGTAGTGGATAGCTGCAAGCCCAGAGGAGGAGTCGTCTTACACCACACTAAGGTTAACTCTGGGTTTCTGCCATGGTCCCCATTGCAGAGCCGAGCACACAGCTGAGTATGTCCAACACGGGCTTTCCCGCTGCCGACCCATTCGCCCCGTTTCAATCCAGCCTCTCCCGCTGTATGGAGCTATAAACACGACAGCCTGGGGCTCTTCTTGTTGACATCCTGATAGCTGGAACCTATCTGTCCTTAAAACCGCCGTCAGGAAACAGAAGTTTAAAATGCAATGTGCTGGGTCAGGAAATTGTAGCCTTTCTCCCTTCAACTCTGAGAGTGCACATAGTGAAAAAGGAGCCGCTTCTGTACTTTGATATTTCCTGCAGATTTGAATAAGGAGACAGATGGTTAAAACGCATGGCTCTATTTTGGAGTATATTAAGAAAGTAGTTGTTCCCAAGGCTGTTTTTTTTCGGGGTGTCTGTGTGTTTTCGGTTATACATATTAGGTAAGCATACATTATATACGTATTTTTCTGTTTGGTGTAAAATGATAAATAACGTTAGAACCATTTTTGACCAAATCCCTGCTTACGTGGTTAATGGGAGGAGCAGCAATTGTTTCATAAGCAGCACTCTGCGAAGTTCATTTTATGTCAGAGCAGCTTTTCTAGAACCAGTTTTAAAGTTAATTATCAAAGGCAGGCATCTTCTATCCACCGCCTGTGGCCCCCCGCTGGGTTTGTTGTTCAGCTTTCCTTGGGAAAGAGTCGCTCTACAGAAGATCATCTTCATGGTGTCACAGTCCAGGGAGCCGAACACGTCCGAGCTAATCAGCTTAGAACATCAGTACCATCTTAATGTGGGATTTGGGACCTTCTGGATGCAGGGTGAGAAGCTGAACTAGTCTGCAAGCACATCACTTTATTCCTTTTGCTTTAAGCAAGAATAATTTGCCTTTTTTCTCTCATCTTTCTTCCTTGTTGTTTTGCCCCTGAAAACTGTGCGGCAAAAGCAACCTCCAGGGTGGACACTAAATCTTCTGATGCAGGCAGAGCAGTGATAACATCTGAACTGAGGGTGCTTTTCCAGGGCATGCTTGACAGATGTAGCAGGGCCTTTTAGGATTTAGTACTGGAGCATATCTATTACCCGCGCTGCAGCACAGCTTGGCAGGAGCTGTGTGGTAATCTCCCATGAATTCTGTCTGACTTATCAGAGCATCTGAACAGGTTCCTGCAGGATGCAGAGTCACTGCACCAAGTTGGGGAGAGACAGACCATACACTTCGAACTCCTTTAACTCTTGCTGGCCCAAAGCCTTCCCACGCCGAGGCGGTGATTTTCCTTTCTGGGAGGAATTGACGCCTTTCCGCCTCTCTTCCCCGTACTCCCCCTTCCTTCTTCCCTACTTCCCTCAGCGTATGATTTCAAGGAGCGGAATCTAATTTCTACATATCTGAGAGGGCAAGAGTAATTGCTTTAATGGCATGGCAGCCTGCCTGTGTCTTTGGCAGAACGTAGTAAATATGATACATGTGGTGGAATTTAAGCTTTCGCTGGTTGCAAGTCCAGGACTCTGTTACACACAGGAGTGTGTGCTTAACAGCTTTATTCCCTGCCTTTGCTGTATGTATTTTATCTCGGTCTTACTGAGCAGAGTATTTAATGTTCTGTCTTCATCTGCGATAACAATTACCTTAGTGTTTTATAATTTTATACATACACCCTCCCCATGCGCACGCACACACAATTGCACACACATACACACATATATATATATATTAAAATCCACCCCACCAAGATTGATCACAAACACAAAATTGTTTAGATCACAGATTAAAGTTTAATTTTGGAGTTTTGCTTTAGGGTTAGAATTAGCTTCAGAGTGTGAGTTGCATAGGAGGCGCTGTAATTTGTTTTAAGGATAAGGCCTTCAGGCTGCTGTGCATAAAATGAGCATGATTCCTTATTCCCACGGTTGATTTTTGAATGGAAGTGCAATTAGAATTTTTTCACCCAGAAGCGCATACAGTACAGAGCAAAGATAATACCTTGAATGCATATCAGCTTGGGGAACTTCTCCTGGAATTTTATTTATTGTTCACCTAGCACTAATTCAAAAAAGATCCATGCAAACCCTAACAATACACTTGCTCTTTAATTTGGAGTCTAGTGTGTTTGTAGAGACTCTTGCAGGGGCTTTATTATTACTGAGCGAGATTTCAATGGTGAATTTTAATGTCCGACACAGAAATGTGCAACCAGTTATTTCTGATAGAATGGAAACTATTACAAACAAAACACTGATGTAGCAATGGCCTCTGTTAATCCTCAATTGCTGCAGATATTTTCCTGTCACACCAGGAAGCCGTACTGCCGACTGGTATTGAACAGCCACCATCTGCATATGAGAGGTATGTAGATGATATTTTTTCTGATTATCGATGCCGATCACATTCATCTTCCACTGGAAGAACTGAACAATCGATACTCACAGAATATTCATTTAACCTATGAAAGAGAGGTGAATTCCTGCATCCAATTTTTGGATGTCATGGTCACTAAAGAGCCAGATTCTGCCATTTCCACTGCATGATATCAAAAAGATATTGCCTCGGGTAGACACGTGTTAGACATCACCTCAGTTGCTCACCATGAAAGGAAAGTAGGAAGCAGGAATTGATAGCAGTTTGGGAAGCCTGTTATCTTAAAATGTTCGCTTTTTCTTAGAAGAATTTTTTCAGAAAGTTCTATGTGTGGGTACCTGTGTGCATGAGTACAGGAGCTAATCTAATAATCTGGGCTATTTATGCCACATACCTGGCCTGTATGGGAATCCAGATGGGCCTGGGTGTATGTACAAAAATCCCAGCACAGCACTTCTGAAGAGCTGGACTGCATTAGGATTTTCCGAATCCAAGAGATACTGAGGGAAAGTATGATTTAAGCAAATTACCACAACTATATATTCTTAAAGGCGAGAACGTTCTTCCCAGAAAGCTACTTTTGCAGCAGGGTCCCACCATGCTTTGCAAACACCACTCTGTCACCTCAAGGACTTTCCCCAGTTCAGTGGGCAACGCAGTAGGCAACCAAAATCAGGTAGCGAATGAGCCCTCCCCGTTGAGGGGAGAGATGTCGGGACATACCCCGTGGGCACACGTGTCCTTGCATGCATTGCTCCTGGAGCTGGGGGGCTCGGCAGAGCTTCCGGCAACACCAAAACCTAGCCCATAGCCATTTCTTTCATTTGAAAAATGATGTTTTTCTCCCTTATTGAACAATCAAAGAACTTTCTGACATTTATTTTGATGGGGAAAAAAAAAAAAAAAAAAAAAGAAAGAAATCTATTCACTTATTACAAGGACCAGGAAGCATAAATCCAGGTTGGCACTCAGATACCTTACACACAAATTGTATTCAGGTAAATGGTCCCTAAAAATGCCTTGATAGTACAATGTACATCATGGTTGCTAGAAAGGAAATGTAAAGCTCCCCATTACAAAGGATAATACAAAGAAAGAAATGTATTTTCATTATACTCCCATAGTTTCAAAGTATCTCAAGATTTGATTCAGGTCCTAAAGATATTATGAGGCAATATCTATGTTACCTTTGAGTCAACTACCATGTCTTGACACTTGATCAGTCTGTAAAAGCTCCTGGAAGAATCAGAAATAAACAATTTTATTCCTCAAACAGGAACTCGTGCAGCAGCGTGAGCAAGAACGGTTTTTTCTCCTCTAAATATGACTGCAGGTCCTGTAATGCATTTAATCAGAACACCGGGGGTAAATACAACGTTTTTGTGCAATCTCTTTTAGAAATACGACCTAAATTAAAAAAAGAAAAGAAAATCCCCAATAAGGACACTTTATGAAAATTCCAAGTAACTGTGTACATTGAGGGCATCTCATCCATGCCAGCTAGAAGTGAGAGGCATATTTAAACTGAGGTGCTGAATGGGTGTTTAACTTTATGCCCCCACATTTGCATATGCAAATTCGGGTGTATATAGGCTGTTGTTGTTTTTCCTACCGATTTCTGCATTGTGTTTCCTCTTCTACTTGCACTAGAAAAAAAAGCTCCATTTCCAGGAATGGTTTTATTGGTCACTATACCCATGAAGGTTTATTTGGCTTGCTCCTAGGTGGAGATTTTAAGCATTGGTTTTAAATCCCAAACATTGCTACTGAAAGTACTGGAAAAACTGCAGAGAGCTATGAAATAGTACTACCTACCATTTGCTTAGAACGTTAATAGACTTGTGCTGTTTTTGCTAAATACTGACGGCTTGGCTCCACAGGGGAAATCTTTTATCTTGTTCTCTTTGGGGCAGTTGTTCGTGTTGGTGTTTTTGTTCATTCATTTGTTTGTTTTTTAAATGACAAGTGGTTCTCTTTCGTTCTGTGTTTTCCTCAAGCACCCAAATATAGCGAATGACTTCCTCCTCTGGCCTGATATCACAGGAGGAAAACATTACCTGTGGCAGGACAAAATCAATCTACTTTAACTAGAGGCGGGAAAAAAAAAAAAAGAAACAAAAAAAGAATGGCCAAACAATCTTAAGCACGTTTTGAAACAGCATCACTTTAGAGTAGCCTCTGGGTTCATGAAAGAGCAAAAGGAGCCCAATGGACCATCCGTCCCCTTAGGAGGGGCTGCCCTGGTTGAGGAGAAGGCTGTAGGCTCACCCCAGCCACAAACCAGAGAGCTCAAGGGTTGATGCAGCATGTATTTGCCTGAGCTGCTGGAGGAGTCATTGCTCTTCAGTTTCCCACTTACTGCCACAGTTAAGGACAAAAATATGTTAAGATAATGTTAAGTATCTGCCCTGGACCACAGCGTGGACAGTGAGTTTTAAAAAAATAGAGAGAAGAACTAGCACACTAGTGCTCCTGCTCTAACGTGCAAGAGCATAACACCTACAGCTAACAGCCCCACGTATTCCCACCAAGCGGAGCGCGTCTTCCTTCCCAAACCCACTATCTACCTGGTGAATTAAAGGAATAGTTTAAGTAATGCTGCCAGTAGAGGGAACTGATGTACATGTGAGTAGATGCGGCAGCATTTCTTCAGGGGAAAAAAAAGAAGTTTAAAAATATAAACACGAGCAAATCCTCTGTACTTCAAGTGGGGGTCAAAGGTACCATTTCCAGCTCACAGCAGTCAATGGCTGGGGAGCAAGAAGGGAGGGCCTGGCGCTGTTTCCTTATTGAAGAGTCCCACCTTCTTCAATAGCATTACTCACAGAGTAAGGTACAAAGGTGGCAGAATTTGACAGTACGTGGATGTATATGCATGGGGCTTTAAGAAAAGAGATTTTGGATCATTTTGGGTTTTTGGGACCTCTGGACGCGGCTTGAAATGGGCTATTTGAGTCAAAGCGGCAGGGTTTTGTTTTTTTTTTTTTTTTTTTTCCCCAGTTCTTTTGCTGTAGATTTACATAGCGTTCATCTTAAAACCACAGAAGGGTTAGGATATCGAGGGGAGCTTTTAATGAACCAACTGATGTCGCAGTCTCGAATGTCATTTCTGTTTTCTTCCAGTGTGGGCAGCAGTGAAAAAAGCAACGGGCAGGGCTGGGAGGTCAGAGAGAAAGATTTGGACAGTGTCAAGAAGGAAATACATATGCTTTTGATGACAATAAAGAAATAAGAAAAAGGCTGATATTAAATAACCCCTTGATAACAAAAATCACTGAGTAGGGTTGAATATAATTTTTGAAAGGTTCTGCTCAAAGTCGTTATTGATGAAGTTATTGTCTTTGGAAGCGGCTGCCGATCTAGAGAGAGTGGCAAAGTTGGATAAATGAACAAAAATGGACTGCAGGAACTGTGGTGAATTCACACACCTTTTAGAGGAATCCACTCTGGCAAAAAGCCTGACTTCAGTTGTAGCCATGGATAACCCCTTTGAAATCCTTTATTTCAGAGGTTTCCATGAAAGCCTTCATTTTTTGTTGTCCGACACATTCATTTGTGCATAGAAAGGAGGGAAGTAAAAGATGGGTGGAGCCCAAATCTTTCTGAGGTAGTATCCATGCTTATTTCGAGGTGGATGGCCATTTCTAGTTTTGCTAGTTGAACACTCTGGCATTTCTTTTTGGGGATGTGTGAAACTGGGAGTAAGGACAGAAAAAACACTGAAGACAAGACAGAGACTATTGTCTCCTGTTTCTTAATATTAAAACCCAGCTCAAATGATAAACCTTTCGTCAGGTTCTGAAATATCAGGGCAAACGGTTGGTGCTTTTTGTTTTGTGGGGTTTTTTTCCTTTTTTTTTTTTTCTTTCCCTTCCCAATTCAGGTTTCCGGATAGGATTGGAACTGAATGTGCCAAAAATACCAGGATAGAAGCTGTTCTCATGGGTGTTTCCATCTGGAATCTAATGTAGAAATGCCAGAAATCCTGTAGGAAAACCTGTTCTCATGTGGTTTCCTGCCCGGTTCAACGTTTTTGATATGTTGGGAGAGTTTGGATTAGCAGCAGATAAGCAGAGAAACTGGATCTGAATGCCAAACTTTTTTTGAAGTTTTTCCATCCCCACTGGAAGCATTGCGAGGCCCATAGGCATAAAGTATATAGTCTCTCCCCTGCTGGGTAGGGTTTAAAGCTGGCTGCATAAGAATAAACAAATACATAAATATATTCATGAATGAGTAGGGCTTTGCTCTTTACTTCTTTGCAAGGCTATTTTAACCAGCTCTGCTATTTGAGATAATCTTTGGTTGTTTGTACAAATGTTTGCATGTTCAGAAAGTTTTATGAATCTTAGCAAGAATGTGCACCTGGAAAGTTATTTTTCAAGTGTTTACTTTCCATCACTTCCTATTTATGATTCCCCATTTAAATTTCTGAGGGGGCTATGCGTGTAGGTCTGATTAGCTCATCAGGTTTCTTTGGGAAGGGTGCTGAGCCCTAGCCTAAGAGGGATGGCAGATTGCATTTTCCTTTCCCAAATTCTGGTCCAAGTGTACCAGCAGGTAATATCCAGACCCTGGAGATGCCGATCCTCTCGGAGGTGAGAGGATCTCGGGCAGCCGAATCATCTTGCCTTGCCTTTGTGAGATGGGGCTCCTGGCTCTGGCCAAGGGTGAAGCTCGGCAGGAGCTGGGAGTGTTTCCTCTGGCTCTCATGAAGTCCCCAATTTTTTGGCTGTCAATAGGTTTGGATAGTGAGGAAAAAAAGGCCAGTTAAAACCACACCTTGCCTCCCTGAAACCCCGCTTTCTCCCAGGCTCAACTTCACCCCTTTGCTCCTGACTGCTCCCCCATCATGAGCGCCTCAGGGGGAAGGGAACGGGGGGGCCGTGGTCAGTCCATAACAGCCCCTCTCTGCCGCTCCTTCTGCCACACGCATTCCCCCTGCCCCACCGCAGCATGCTCTGCCCCGGGGCCTGGAGCACCACCACCATCTCCTCCTCCTCCTCCTCTCCCCTCAGGGCTCGCAAGGCTGCTTCTTACACTTTCCCCCCTCATGCTTTTCCCTCACTCCTTGCTGCCAGGCGCCATTTTGCCCCTCTTAACCCCCCCTCTCCCTGAGGTGCCTGTGGCATGGCTGAGGAGCTGGGCCGTACTCTGCAGTCCACCCACTGGAACCCGCCAGAAACGGCTGGAAGCAGCCAAGAGCAGGGCAACTCCAGCCTCTCCTCACAGCGTGGCCGACGCCTCGGCCCCCACAGCAGGTACGGCCACAGATGACTTTGTGGGCGGGAGATTGTTCATCCCGGTTATTTGGTAAGCCGTCTGGGAAAAGGGCGGCTTCTAGGAGAAGCGAGCCCCCCCACAGGCGGGCTCCCTGCCTGGCCTGGGTGCGGGTGCCATCCTCCCCTCCCGCACAATGAAGCTGTGGTAGTGAAGTGAGGCGGCTTCCTCAGGTAGCACCTGCTGCAGACAGTGTGCTGAGGAGTAAAAACACTTCCAAACCGAATTTGCAAATTCAGCTTTTTTCACCAAAGGCCGATCAGTTCAGCTCTAGTAACGATGCCTGGGTGGAGGGCAACTTCGGCGTAACAGGGGGCGGAGGGAGGCTGGTTTGCTGCGGCGGCCTGGTGCCGAGCCCAGGTGTGAGAGACCTTCAGGAGCAAACAGAGAGGCACTTCTTTATTTTTTATGTTATTTTATTTTATCTCGTGAATCAGGTTTAGCCTCTTTTGTTGCCAAAGCATGGAACCCTGTGGATCCTCCGCTTCTGGCATCTCCAGAAACCAAGTTTCTGCTAAACAGAGCCCTGACACATTTAGTCCCTTGTATACAGCTCCTTTTATCAGGGCGGTCGTAGGTGAACGCGTGCTGAGGGATTTTCTTCTGCTTAATGCCGCTCCATGCCACAGCTACGTACAGAAGTGGAAATCTCCCCCCTTCCCTCACACGCGTGGCATGAAGGCACGCGTGCTGGCTGGAGAGCATAGATGATATATTTCCACAGGCCAACGCTCACCTGCCAGAAAGCTGCTTATTTTTGCAGCTCCCTATCTTTTGAGCTTTGTCTGTACTGCTGCCTTCCCCCACCACGGACACGCATTAGCTCCCTGTATCAGCTGTTGGTAGTGATCTGTGCAGAACGAACATCTGTATTAAGTTTGCAGAGCTAGTCAAAATGTTTACCAGGACTGTTTAATAGGGAGATCAATAGCAAGTGCCTCCCTGCAAAACAAAATTGGTTGCAGAGCAAAACCTTTTTAGAACAACAACAACAACAAAAAAACCCCCCAAAACCCTGGCATTACTCCAGCTCAGTGTAACAACGCGGCGGAAAAGGGCATTCCTGAGCACTTGCTCAGATTTATTTTCATTATGCAGTTATTAGGGTAAGGGAGCATTAGATGGCTCTTGTCACTGGGAGACCCTCTTCCCTACAAAGCAAGCGTGCTCAGCGGTTCGTTTGGAGGTATACTGATTTATGGCTGTCAGCTCCTGCCTGACAGTGTCCTGACAAGTTCTGCTGGTAGAAACTTGTTCAAGCTTGAAGTGACACTTCTGCGCTGCCGGTTTTCCTTCCCCAGAGAGGAAACTGCTCTCGACCGTACCGATTTCGGTGTCACGCCGAATTCCCTCCAAGTGCGTTTCCTTGCCTGGGGTCGGACTTGCTACCGGAAGCCAGTATATTAAATCACTTCCCCAAATTACCATATTGGCTCCTCGCTTAGGGGCTGTTTACAGTAGGTTTCAGACCACTGTAATCAGGCCCACATAATGCCTGATTTGGAAACTGGTAGCATCTCCAGTTGGTAGCTGACAAATTCTGTCAGTTTGAGTCTGGCACAAAATACCAAGGGAACGTGGGGAAAAGGGGAAAATGGATTATTTTTCGTTTTCTGGAAGATAGCTGCAAAAGGCTGTTTCACTACATGTATGCAAAATAGATATTAGCTGGTTTTTGGAAAAAAAAAAAAAAGAATTGGAAAATTATGGCTTGTTCTAATTAAGGATGGTAAAAATACCCCAATTCTGTAATCCCTGATCTTGCTAAAATATATGCATGTGCTTAAATTTAAGCACTGTGGTACCGCCTCCCCTTGTGCTTAAACATGCCCCTTAATAATTGGAAGACTGGATTTATATCCTAACTTTCCAGACAGCTGGTGGTTTTTTCCATCATCTTCACCTCCTAAAATGTTGTGATGTAGCAAATTAGCCATTTCTCACCATTTATTCTGAAGAACAGAAATAAGTGAAATCTGTCTCTGAAAATTAGTGCTGCAGGCATGCGAAATAAATGGTAATCTACATGGCAGCAACCAAATAAAAATGTTTTGCAGTTTTTAGGTGAGAAGAAGGTGGTAAGGAAAATAGAGAGGGAGGAGCTAAAGATTCTGGCAGATATTACGTGTGAAACATGGGGAAGGCTCCAGAAGAAAGTTAGGAGATACGAATCATCAACTGTGGAAAGACATAGGGGCAGGTCAGAAGTCTTTGAGTGCGTTTATCCCATTTCAAGTACTTTGTACCTTTTAGAAACACAAACCGATTGCAGTTTTTGAGATTTTCTGGTGCTGGAAAATGCACCGCAATCCCTTCAGTAAATAGTTCCAACGATAAATTAACTCTCTGTCAAAGTTGCACTTTCTCTGGCTTCAGCTTCCAGCATTGGGTCTTCTGACAACTTTGTCTCCCGGAGGGAGGTGTCCCATAGTATTTCTTTTTTGTGACCTGCGTCACCGTAAATGGTGATGGAGACCCTCCGTCACCTTTTCTTTGATAAGCTGTAGGGACTGGAGGTCTGTGAATTGTTCACGATAAGGCATGTTTTCTAGTGCTTTCACCATTCTTGTTCCTCTTTGAATCCTTTACAATTAACGTTTCCTATCTGAACTTTTGCCTCCGGGACTGTCCATGTATTCCTGTAGCAGTTGCGCCTTTGCCAAAGACACAGGCAGGATAACCTCTCTGCTCCTCCTCAAAACTCCTCTCTGTTTATCCGAGGTCCGTGCTAGGCTTCGTGGCTCCCAGGCTGCAGGGAGTTTTATGATCAGCTGATAATACCCATCATTTTGGCGTTGCTCAGGGTAGGGGTGGTGATCTTACAGTGTGGTTGGCGCTCTTCGTTCCTGGCTGGATGACAGCGTTTTGCCGAGGTGCATATTGTTTGTTTTACAATTTACCAAATGGTTCAGAGTGCTTTGTGTGCTCTTTAATCTAGCTCTCCTGCAGTCTCCCTGTCACCTGCAGACTTTATTAATAATGATTTTATTCTGGTTTTTTTTTTTTCAATCATTGATTTAAAATGTTAAATAGCATGAGACTAAGAACTGGTGCTGCTGGCCCAGTTAAAACTATTCCTGCTCAATTTTCAGACTTCACAGTTAGATTTTTAAACCTAACTAAACCTAACCATTTCTTAATCCATTTTAATTTGTGCCTTGTTTAGTTTATATCATTCTACCTACCGAGTCAAAACATATGCCTTACAAAAATCTAAGTGCAGCGTACTAACATTACCACCCTTATTAACCTGATCTGTGACCTCAGTAAAAAAAACAAACAAGCCCAAACCAAAACAAAAAGAACAGAAAAACAAACAAATAATGAAATTATTTCCTGTAAACCCACACTGCTGGAAGCTATTTGTATTTGCCCCTTTTGTATTGTAATACATAATTCTTGGATTAACTGTCCCATTACCTTACCCGAGATCAGCCTGACAGTCCTCGCAGTACCTGGAGGACCCATCTGCTTGTTTAAAATTTTGGAGAAATGTTAACTTTGCTTTGGTCCTCTGGAGTACTGTAAGTCCCATTGAGTCCCTGCGGGGTGGAGAGCTTCCATGCCTGTTCTTTGAAGACTCTTGATGCACATTTTCCAACTGACTGACTTCAGAATATCTCTCTTTTCTAGCTGCTGTTTTAAACTCATTTGACTCATTGCATTTTTAGACAATATGCATATAAAATCTATTTCCCAAATACGGAAGACAGGTATTCATTGAACTCTTATATGTTTTCCTCATTATTATTACATTTTTGCTATTTTCCTCCAGTAACAGATGACAACATTTTTGTTCTCAATATGCTTTTAAAAGTCCCAGATATCCTTTCCTCATTGATTTCTCTTTTTTCCCTTTCTGGCTCCCTTTGTCAATTTCCTGCAGTTATTAGCTTTGGGTTTATAATTGTTATTATCAGTTTTCCTTTATATCATTAGTTCTTTGTGTTGAAATAATTGTGTTTTCATTCTATGTCTACTTTTACACTGAAAGTAATTTTTTAAATACTGTCAGTTTCTTTCTTGGTTGTGGAATTGTGGCCTTTGAAATCTAGGAATGTATTCTTACGACTTTTCTGATCGCCGTGAAAAGGTTCCTCTGTAGCTGATATTGCTCATAATGATTTCAGCATTGTGAAAATGATTTTTTTTTTTTCCACCAGCAGTTATATTTGTGAATGTACATACTAGAACCCCCGTAAACACACACGTTACTTTGGACTTGGTTCTGTATGTTGACAACAAATATGATCAAGTCATGATCACTGGCAGTCGAGTAACCATTAATTTTTACATCTGGGATCAGTTCCTCTGTATCTGTCATTAGGCAGTCTACCCCAAGCTGGGTTGAGTTAAGAAATTGGCTGCCTGTAATTTTTTAAATTCTGAGGACTTTTTAGTGCTGGTAGCCTGAGAACACCAGCATATGCCATTCAGATTGAAGTCCCATATGTTAACACAGCTTTTTTTACCAACACATGATAAATAAGTCTTTAAAGAAGCTGGTCATCCTGTTTTTTACGGTGGTTTGGTGGTGTGTAGCAGGCACCAAATAGCTCACCGCCTTCTAGTTTATTTGTAAGAACATAGATCTACCGACAGTCGAAATCTTTTACGTCTGATTTGCACAGACTTGCAGAGGTCATGAGATTTTGAGACAGTTGTACCACGCCCTTTCTTTTTTGCCTACTTGAGCCCTCTGAGTTGGGTTGTAACTATTCGTTTTTACATTCTGATCATGTGAGTTTTCCCAGTAATATCAACCAAGTCAAATTTATGCTCATAAATCAGCAATTCTAATTCCTCTCGTTTATTATCCGACTTCTAGCACAAGTGTATAGGCAATTAAATCATTTTGTCCCTTTGTGTAAGTGGATGCTTTTGTAATTTTGTTCTCAACAACATGATTTTGAACTACAACCAAAACCCTCACACCATTTACCTAGGCAGTGATTACATATGTAGAATTTTCCAACTTTTTCTATTCATAGGGCAGGAGGAGCCTTATAAAATCATATATATGCGCTTGTTCCTGCTCAATTTGACTGACTACCTCTGCGGAGATATTTTCTACAACTTCCTTGGCAGGGATGCACTCACTGTCTATCCCTACAGTCTTTTCATGGTCCTTCATATAAAATTCCAAATCAGCGGTTAAGTATTTCCCCAGTTTTCTGCCTTGTCTAGTCCCTGTGTGGCCGTTTTCATTCTTTCCCGCAGGGAGTAGCTATGCTTCCTGAGGAGGATTGTTCAAAACTGCTCTACTTTCATCTTTGTTACATCTGTGATTGCATTTCCAAGCTACAGTTTTGTTTCTTTTGGCTTCATTACCACTTGCGCATCGTTCTGAAGAGATCTTTTCGGTTGACAAGAAAGTAGAGCCCATCCACTGCAGCTCAGAGCCATGCTCGTACTGCCAGCCAGCATTGCCTTGACGTCCTCTGAAAATGGAAGTCTCTCAGATGCCTTCTTCAAACTTGCTCTGAAATTACTCTGTCTGCTGGTTCTCTTTGCCTGCTCCAGAGCTTGCCTGGCAACTGATGGATAGATTAAGGGGAGCTGGTTTGTGCCAGCCTGCTCCCCACAGCGATGGGTAAATCAAGTCTGACTGATTAAAAAGACCCAAGGATTTGAGCCAGGAGCCCCCCGCATGAGAAACCAAAAAATAGGCGTGTCTTATCTGGCATGTCTGAAGGTCCCTGTCCTGTGGCCAAACCAGAGACAAAATAATCAACAGCATCAGGCCTATGACTCATCAAGATTTTTTAACCTAGAAGTGCTGGAGCCTGCGCTGTATCCTCTGAAATACCCCTGTTTACAGCTCCCGAGGCAGGAGGAGACAGGGAGCTTGCAATGTCAAACTGAAGTGGCCCTTACTGAGTTATTCACTGCATGAATGTTGAGGAAAAAATGATTTTGCATCTGTCCCTTTGAAATACCGTTCGCCCACAGTTAGCCCGGCAAGATGACTTCCCAAGAGCTCTCTTCAAGTGGTCAATCGAGCTGTCGCCAGCTACAACAACCTAAAGAGGGATGAGACCGCTAACAAATACATTACAACGGGCCAAGTTAACTCTAATTGTGCTTTGTTTAATGTGATCGTTAAAACAGTTAGCTCTCTGTTAAGTGGCTGTTTGTGTGGGTACCACCAGTCAAATACGACCCTGGTGAAGGACTGTAGTGGCCCCCACACACCAGTGATGAGCTCAGGCTTGCATCTTTCTAACGCTGAGCTCTGCCTTTTCGACCAGGCTTGTTGCAGACTGTGAAATGGCATGGATAAGGCAAGCATTAGGGAGGCTTTTCTCCTCCCCTGGCTTTGAGTTGCTTATCTGCTTTTTAGGCTGAAGTTATGACAGACGCATGGGAGCTGCAGAGTTTGGGCTTTACGCGCAGGTGTAGTGCATGGGCTCCTTTAAATGCCGCATAATAGTAAGGGCATATTAAAAATAGAGAAAAAGAGAACTGCTTGGCATCATCCTATTCCCTAATAGGATTCCTTTCTGCATTGCCTGCCTTTCTAGTAGGCGCTTGGCAGGGTGACATGAGAATTGCTGACCTTCAGCTGGATGGCTGGGGCACCCACTGGCCTCCTGAGGCATGGCCAGTCTCCAGGTGTCCTACGCTTTTTTCTGCGTATTCAAGTCTGTCTTTGTGTGTGTGTGTGTCTCTCTCTTTACCTATATATTTTTTTGTCTTTGTCTGCATCAGTGATGCCTGCAGGCAAAGCCTCCAGGGTTAGGCTCAGCAGAAAGAGGTGCGACCAATAATCCCTTTGCTAAGGGAGTTCCTGCTGCAGCCAGGGGCACGCACACCACTGGCGAGAAAGTCCCAGGGGCTGTTCACGGTTTTATTCTCAGGGTGCTGCTCACAGATGCTGTGAAGCCAGGTAGACACCTCTCCTCCTCTCACGCACGCGTTGCTTTCTCTTTCAAAGTGATGATTGCATTTGGACCCATGCTGCGGAGAATATATTTCAGTATAAAAATATCCATCCCTTTGAAATGGCAGAGGATTGTATTTCTTTTAAACCATACCTAAATCAACTTGTGAAAATCCGAAATATATCTGGACAAATCGGATTTATATGAAACAAGGAAAAATATAGCAATTTTGGGGGTATTAAACTGAAGGTTCGACGTAGTTGTTCTTGGGCTAACTGATGCTTGGGAGAATGGGGTTTAGATCGCTTTCAGAGATTCCCCTTTCTTTGCTGACAGTTGGAGAAAAGGGGCAAGAGGCTATTGCTCGTGTTTGTTCCTAAAGCAAATCACAGTTGATAGGTCCAACTTTAGACCGATCGGCCTTGACAAGTTTCCCTTCAATTCTTTCTTGTGTGCAGTTTTAGAAATCTTTGAACAGCAAGAAGCACAAAAGGTAGAAAGTTAACAAGACTCCACGGGCCTGTGAGATGGTACCTGACAAGCGGGGAGAGGCGCTCCTGCGACTAAAATAGGTGACACAGAAGAAGGTTTTGCGCTTGTCTGAGAAATTGGGAATCTTGTTGTGGTCCAGGAAGCTCTGGTCTGCTCAGACACACAGTGTTCATAGCAAAAGGGTTTGGTTTCATTAGCTGAATTTTTTCAGGAGGTTTTTTATAATTTTCAAATGTGTAATTTTTAAGAGAGTTTATTTTGAGAAGTCAGTACTACCACTCAGTTATTTTGCTGGGGACTTGGGAGGTGTTTTGACTCTATTTGGGGTTATGAAACAATTGGGGGGTGGGGGGAAGGAGAAAAGCCCTTGCTTTAGCACACCAAAGAAAAGATGTCTTTTTCCACTCTCCGTCTCCCTTAAAAGAACTTGAGGTTCTGCTTTTGCTCTCCAAACCTGTGCAGGTAATTAGCATCAATGATTTATCCTTAAGAAGCAGCTTTGGCCTTGCATTTGAGAGAGAAATGTGGTTATTTTAGACTTGGCAAGTGTGCTTTAAATTTTGATCCGTGGCTTTGGTTTTCTTGTTATTCATATTGATTGTTCCATTTTGTATGCTGTTTTGCTCTGTGAGTTGTTGATCTGTTTTGTTTCTGTTCTGTTTTTCAATGGCCACAGGTTTCTAATTCTCTGTTTTCTTCTTAGACTTTCAGGTTTTAATTCAATGTGTGTTTTCCAGGATATTTCTCGCTCCCTTTGGCACTACTGTTGTACGATCGTGTTGCTTGCCTCTTCCTTCCTAGAGACAATGTTACCAGATATCGTGGGAGGGATATTGCCCTTCTCCCGCTAAATTTTATATAGAGTACTGCACTTAAGTCAAAAGTCGTATTCCCTTGCCTGTGGATTTTCCTTTGCTGGGAGGGCCAAATCATAATGCAGATGGGAACTGTCAGCTTTGTGTTTCTTGGGAATATGTTCTAAAACATATCCTTTACCATGGTAGCTTTTGCAAGGCTATGATGTAGTGAAAAGCATTGGGATTTTAAAACCCAGTTAACGGAGAGCCATTAACACCCTAGAAAAAGTGGAAGACCCTGTGGAAATCATGCTGGCTAATAATTCCTTGGTGAGAGGCGAGCGAAAGGGGGCTTCCCTGCTCTCCTCCGCAGCCCTGGCGTCATTCCTGGGCACCTCCACAGGAGCAGGCTTATTGCTCGTGAGCTTTTAGCTTGTTGGGAATACGGCATATGGTGGGGCAGCAAGGAGGTGTGGAAGACATGTTTGGCTCTTGGAGAGAAAGAGTTTGAAAGAAGAGGAAAATGCCCCGGAGCATGGGGCCATTCACCCATCCTCTGGCGTTCCCATTCCTCCCCGTTCTTCACAACTGCTTTGAGACTCCCCAAATCCCCTGGAGGGTGCAAAGCAAATGACATTACCTCTGCTGGTGTACAACTCAGAGCCCAGTTAAACCAGTGTTTGGTCAGAAAAAGGTTTGGTCCTTTTTAAAGCCTATTATCCTGAACACTGGCAGAAAGGCAGCTGCCTGCCTACTCCGTCAGCATTTGTGCTCTCTGGCCGTGAATGTAAGAAAGGTGTGCCAAAATCGACGTTATCCTACACTACTGGAACCAAGGGGACTTGATAATACTTTAAAAATTAGCTGATGAAAATCTGGAAGCTGTAGTTTTCAGGCGAACGCACGTTGGCCAGAGGCACCACGTGCGTGTGCGTGCGTGCATGTGCGCGTGCATGGATGGGCTCTCTTCTTTTTTAAAACCTTTGGAGTGAGTTTTTTGGATACTTCAGACGTCCCTTTTTCTCACCCTCAGATTGTTCGCCGCCTCCCCAGCAGAGTGACATATTGTTTGCAGTGGAATTTGACAGGCTCAGATGGCAGTAGCTGCTGCAAGATTTTTTAGTTCTTGTTGGTGCTACGACAGGTCTCAACAAATTCCCTCGCCCACTCGCCCATGGTGCATAAGAAACTTTCTCTAGCGCGAGGGGAGCTTGCCCATCAGTTTTGTCAAAATCTCAGCTTTCCTTTAAGCATGATGCAGAAATTCTGGCTTTCTGAATGTGACACAGATCTGCTCTACGGCAGTGGTGTTTGCAGATTTGGGAAGGCAGACAGACAAAGGCAACTGAAACGTGAGCTCCCAAATAACCCTGTCTTGGCTTCGTGATGGAAGTGAACTACCTGGGGTATGTGCTGGGAAGAGGCAGTGGATTTCTGAGGAGGAGACCTGACCCCATCCTGTGTGCTGTGTTCAGTGCCCCCGTGTCAGTCTGTCCTTTCTCCTTCTGTGTCTTTGCTACATACGCAGGTGACAGATCCACAAATCCACCCGTCCTGCCTCAAATACCCACGAGGTAGTACCATACAAGAAAACGTCAGTGACTACAACACAAAACTGCGAGCTGGTCACCTGTTTCTGTTTGATGGTGTTTCCCCTGGCCCCTTTTAGCGACCTTCTTCAGGATGAGCTGAAATTCGCCCTGAAAGACTGTATTTTTCCCCTGCTGACTGGCTCATTGGGCCAAGGGAGTCCTCCTGTGTAGCCTCGGTGTAAGAGTAGCACCCTGGGCATGGCATGCTTTCAGAGCGGGACTATTCAGGGTGGCAATGGCAGGCAAGGCTTTTTTTCTGAGAAGAGATGTGTATTCAGAGGCTGTGTCTATCTCCGTGTCCCTTATATTCCTGCAAGAGTGAGGGCTTTGGAAAAGGAAGGGAGAAGAAGTTTTCCAAACCGATGAGCCTCTTTCCTCCCATTAGCCGGGGACTTTTGGAGTAGGGCATTCCAACCAAACCATACGTATTTCAGGTTTGATTTAGACTCGGACTCGGAAGGTTATTTTCAAGCAGTAGTCCTGGGGTCATCCCACTCCCAGGCGTTTCCTTGGCATAAATAGCATTAGCCCGAGGGTGGCCCTCATCTGTGCCAGATGCCCACAGCCACAGCAGCAGGAAATCAATGGGGCGTGGGGATATCCCCGCCACTGCGCTCCGCCGCTAATAGCTGTGGTGGTGTAGGAGTCCCTGTGGCATTTCCACATTACCTGGAGATTTCCCAAGGCAGGAGAAATCCTAAGGATAATTAAGCCTGTTTTATTTAGGGCTGAGCTGAGCCATCAAAATGGCATAAAGCAGCCTAAATGGACCAGAGGATCTGGCACCTTATGCGAAAACTAATCATTTTCTGAGGTGGTCTGATAATTTCTGAGGAGGATATAAAATAATTCACACCCACATGTAGCTTTTAATGAGTAGAAAGGCCTCTCCACTGCATGTTCTGGAATTGTGCTCTTTTAAAAAACAAACAAACAAAAAAACCCAAACACCAAAACAATGTTTGCATGCGACAAAGTGAGAGGGAGACTGTGGCAGGAGCAGGAGCTTGGGGGGCAGTGTCTTTGTTGCTGTTTTCATCAGGGTTAAGGGCTCAGTGACCACTTGGAAACCTTTTATGGGCAAACTGGCTAGCAGCCAGTACTGCAAATTTGCACTCCTGACTTTTTGATTAGTCAGTAGTCCATCAACAGCAGTAGAAACCTGAGAAACATTTGTAGCTAACCACGTGAAAAGCAGGTGTAATAAATCAGGTTGCTCAGGTTTAGTCCCAACTGGGAAATGTGGGGATGGAGGTAGAAATCATTCCTACTTCTCTTGTGGTGTATCAGAATACCTGCTGCATGGTGCGTTACCCCAGACCAGTCCCTCTTTCCAGCAAGATTTCAATCTATAACAGCAATTGCATTCCCATTGGGAAATCGCAGATTTCCAACAATTTTTTTTTTTCAATCCACAGTGAAATTGCACGAATGACAACCATTTGTCCGTCTCATTGCAGGATCAGGGCCAAAGCATGGTCTTTTTAAGCTTAAAGAGCAAGCCCTTAATCGCTGCTGACTGCACTAAGTGGAAGGAGCTCTCTCCGTGCCAGTGCTCCGATGGCAGCAGAGGCATCTTGTCTATTTATTTGCCTCCGTCCCTGGGGGACCTGGAGTGCGGGCTGCACTGGCGGCGGAGGGGGGGGATCCAAGCTCTGCTCCCTGGCTCCTGCCGTGCCTGTGCCCAAGCTTTCCCCGGGAGCAAATCAGCAGAGCTGGTGACAGCAGAAGCCATGAAAAGACTGTGGCAGATGTGAGCCTGCTCTCTAATACTTTATGAATACAGAATCTGCTTCTTTTTTTTTTTTTTTCAGGGGGAGGGTGGCTGTCTGTCTGCGTAGTTGCTCATTATTTATCGCATATGGAGTATACACAACACTGGAGTGGGGTGTTGTTAATAAAAGTAGCAAAGGTGCATCCTGGGAGATATAATCTGGCCGGGGAGTTACAACAAGAGAGGACAAGAAAGCAGGATGGAAGTGTTGATACCATGAAGACAGCTCCGTGTTACGGACCATGTAAGAGCTTCAGGAACATGTTTTAATGTCACTCCAAACCCAAATGGAAGATTTCTTTTCATAGCCTTTTGGGTGGTCTACTGAACCAAAACGGTTTAGTGGTTGTGAACCAGAATTTTATAATAGCTGCACAAGAATTCACTCTCCCCCAGGTTATGACGTTTTAAGATTAAACAAAACCTCCCTGTGTCGCACAAGAGGAACATGTGAGTTGTCATCAGATTTAGAAATTAATTTCAGGAAAAATTCAGGGGATGTGTCCTCCGATCACAGGAAATGGCAATTTACAGTCTTGTGAGAAGAAGGGTGGATGGGACAGGTTTCACCGAGGGAACCGCCGCCTTGTCTCCTTACATCCAGCCTGAACGTCACGGCCATATAATAACTTAGTACTGCCATTGCCTTTGCTGTTAGTGGGTCTGTAGTTAAACAGAGACCTTCAGTCTCTAGCCCTAGCAATCCAATTGCTTTCATAAGTATTCAAATAACAAAAGAAACAGAAGCTACTGAAATAGGAAGAAGAAAGCGGAGCCCTTCGACACCCCCAGCATCAGGGAGGCAGCAAGAGCAGACACATCCAGGGATGGTTTGCACGCTCAGTGCTGTGAGGTGTCAGTGGTGGAGATTTGACAAAAAACCCTTTTTATAGCAGTTTTAAGAAAAATTTAGTAACAACTAAGTGAACTGCTGAAACCAACTGAGCTGAACAAGGGAATAACAACAAAACAAAAAGCCCAGTGTGTGTCTGTTGCCTGGGGCAAGCTACAGCTGATGGATAAAGTGACAGACGAATCCTTCCCTCATTTCCATTTTAATCTCTGTCTACTAATTGTCATCAATATCATCAGGGTCACTAGACCACTAGTGCGAGTCTACAACCTTGCGCAGAAACCGCGGCTTTATGCCTGCCTGGCCCCCAGGGCTTTGCCCCTTTGCTAACTCAGTCTGTACTAGGGGATGCCTCAGAGGGGGAGGAAGGGCCCTTGGAGGTGAGATGCGTGATGTTTCCCAGCGTCACGCAGGAGAGGCTACTCTTAGTGTCCCAGCATTAAAATACAGGACAATTGCAGCCCTCTTTGAAATGAAAATTACTTATACTTCCTTTATGCCAAGGCCAGGATTTGAAAAAAAAAAAAAAAAAAGGGCAGCTGGGAATCCAGCTCCCATTGGAAGAAAGGACTCAGTCCGACTCTTAAATCAATGACTGTGCGATGAAAGCATACTTTGGATCAGACCCAAGGAGGACAGAGTCAAAGCGTTTTGTCGGTTCTCTGCTCGGTGGTTTCTCTTCCCTTCCTTGCTATATGTGTATATGTAATGTACGTGACGTGCCACATAGGTACCGAAGGGGATCTCTCCTGGTGACCCATCAGGTGGTCCCTCGGAATTTTGTCCCGTCACCCCCCTGCCCAGGAAAGGCACCCGCGCAGTGTGTTGTAAAGGTAATGTTTAACCCAGGGGCTCCAAGCCAAATCCTGGCCTCTGCGCACAGCTTGAGCACAAATTGTGCTCATGGCAACTACGCAGCGACTCGCTTGGTTGGAAACCTCCCATCCCCAACTTGGAGGCAGCCATGTGGTCCTCCGCTTCTGCTGTGAAAAAGTAATAGATTTTTGGCGTTAACTCTGTACTTCTGCCCCAAATCCTTCCTGCTCTATAGGTGCTGCGTGTCCAGGTGCTTTGGACAAAGCTCTGCGTTTGCTCCCTTGGTAGTGCTCCCTCATGAAACATTTCAACTTTTTTTTTTTTAATCCTGTTGAAATCTCCTCTCTTATTCCCTTGCTCTTTCCACTTTCTTTACTCCACTTCCTTTGTGTACCCCTCCCAAAGTCTCGACATCCCTTTGGTGGTACCATCTTCTCCCCTCCTTGAAATCTCCCTCATCTCTCCTGAGTTACACTTTTCCTTAGACTCCCCAAATACTTTCTCTACAATCATATTCATTGGCAGATCACCTCCTTGTTCCTTCTTCCACCAGGTAACCATTTCTTGAACAGGAGATGTGAGGATAAAAATGGACTTTTCCTAGTTTTGCTGTTGATTTGGGATCTCATGAGTTCAGTAGCTGCAGGTGACTCCTCCATTTATGCAGCTGTAGCTGGTGACAAGGACTCAGCAGGCTCTGAAGCACATCTGTCCCCTTTGCTTGAGATTGTGACCCTGTTTTAGGATGCTGTGTGGTTTTGAGGTTCCACATTTGCAAGACAGTGCCTCTGCTGCCTGGTGGGAGGTAGCTGCGGTTCTGAAGAGGGTCGTCTTGGCCTCGAGATGGTCCTCCTTGGCTTGCTATTCTATTCTATTGCTTTTCTATGTATCTAGTGAATTAGGAAGGGACTGTTGCAACATTATAGTGCTTGTGTGTGTGTGTCCCCTCTACGGCCATGTGGGAGTTTACCATTTTGGTGTGCTGCAAATCTGTAAGGAAGGGTTGATGCCATCTCATTGTTTGTGTTCCCCTTAGTGATTCACCGCCAGCACTGCGACCAGGGTAGGGAGTGGCACAGAGGCAACAAAAAAATTACTCTGTGAAGCCGTCTGCTGCAAATCTTCGCAGAGAGTATCCCCCTGCGCCAGCGATGAAAATCTTCAGAGGCGCCCATGCCCTGTAAGTCGCAATCCCCGTGGCTGCAACTCCAGGTCTTTGGAGCTTATCGGTAACATATTTGCAAAGCTGCCCTGCTGTGATCACTGATCTCTGCCAGCTTAAATTTTGGGAAATGCTTTACGCAGCCTTTCCTCTCCCCTCCTTCAACCCCTGCAGGTCTATATACAAGAAAAGAAAGATTTAGTGTTTGAGCGTAAGCACTGGTCAGCCAATCTGCAGCGTATCTTCTTGAAAACCCCAAACAGGTGCTCTTGGGCCATCAAAGTCTTGAAGCAGTTAAACTTCCTTTCACCTCTGTTGCAGTTCCTTTAAAAGAAATAGAGAGATCTTCAAAAGGTGGAAGGGTGGCAGGCCAGAAACGTAAAGCGTGTGCAATCACTCAGATACAAGTGGCACCACTAAAAATTGCCTTCATATATCAGCTTATGGTTTACACACTGTGGCAGAAAGGACGCTAAAAGGTCAGCAGAAAAAAAATATATATGTCAAGCCTGGAGCTGTGACTCCAAAGGTGTGGAAAGACATGATCTGAGAAGGGTTCTAGAGGGACTGGATAAGTGCTTGATATGGCAGGATTTTTTATTTTATTTTATTTTATTTTTTGCAAGGGAGCTGCTTGCAAACGTCAGCACAGAAGCCAAGGTATATACTTGCAGTAACCTCTTGCTATGACCCCTGGTGACAAGACGGATAGTTCCATTCATCTGTGGGTGAACAGCAGAGGCTCTCTGCATTTTTTACTTGAAGCCCTGGATGAATTTGTTTGCGGAGGGGAATGTCACCGTTGTGAATGCTCTGATCACTCATGTGCCCATAGTGAAGTCAGTGGTAGGGAAAGGCGGGGGAAGGAGGGGGGCAGAGCGAGGAGGAAAGCAAGCTTCTCTCTGGGGGTCTCGGGGATGCCAGCTTCTATCCAGCAAAACATCTCCAACCAAACATTAATGGAGGATGTGACTTCGAGACGGAGGGATCAGCAAATACGCCGTAAATTAATAATGTGCCCTTTTAGTAGCAATTGCTTTATGAAAATCGGTAGGGCTTTTTTTTCTCTCCTTCCCCCTCCTCGTAGAAATAGCTCTGAAATAAGTGGGTCTCACTGGAGTTTTGTTTAAGACTGACCCCTTACTTTATTAACCGTGTAACATTTTAAGGTTGTTTTTTCCTCTCTGTCTCCTCCAGCAAGTCTCTATTGATCACTGTTTACAGTTATAATCCCTTTCAAATTTATCATCCATGACTAACACCACACGTATTGATTAGTGCTGACGGATGTCCCTGTATGGTATATACCCACAGTGATTCTGGCCAGTGAAGTACAGTAGATATATTTTTTTTCTCTCCTTCATTTGCTTTTTATAGCTTTCTGCTCCCCCCTTTTGTTCTCAGTCTGGCTAACCTATTTCACACAAACGCCGTGGGATTAACATGTCTAAATTTAGGACAATTTCTTTATTCCTGATGAGGTCTTTGGAACAGGAAGGAAAAGAAAGGGCAGTGGTGGATTTTGGTTTTTGTTGTTGTATTTTTGCCTCAACTGGGAAGCTACTGGAAAGACAGGCCCTATAGGAGATCAGATTTATGAGGGACATCCACACGTCTTAACCTAAAGCCTAAAGTAACAAGGATGTAAGGGCTAGTTTTTTTAGGGACAAATTAGATGTCACTGGTGACTAAGGACAAGGTGTCCGAAATCTGGACTATAAATGGAGTCATTTGTCAACAATGCATTTTTGCTTGCCTGCTGCAACATTTCCTCCATCTCTTGTTGGCCAGAAGTAGAGTTTAAGGTTAATCTCTTTTCTCGGCCACCTTGATTAAACTCGAATTTACAAACTTAAAAAGAAAGAAAGAAACAAACAAAAAACCAGCCTCAAATAACCTCAAGGATTTTGGTACAGTAGCAGCATATAATTTCTGTCACTTAAGGTATTTGCTTCCTAATGGCTTTCAGTAAGCTGCTAAAATTTCTGCATACCTCTACAAACATTTTTAGTCCTCTTTCTTGCCTCCCCTGAGAGCTCCTAACTTTCAAATGTCTATTGTATGCAAATTAACCTTTCTCTCTGCCACAGCCCAAAAGGATGTGATTTTTAAGTAGTGAAAACTGCATGTTCCTTGAGAGTCCCACGGAGCAGAGAGATGTGCTCAGAGAAGGAGCAGATCACACAGGCTAACTTGCTACCGGGATTTGGGGACGTTGGGTGCCACTCGGCAAAGCGGGGCTGCTCTGCGGCCACCGTTAGTGGGCACATGCAGGAATTTCGGATGGGGTAAGCGACACCTCTGACTCCAAAGGTGTGAACTGCACCTTTCAAAGGCTGGCTTCCTTCCAGATTTTAATAATCCATTCGTAACTTTTTTTTGGTGTGCTTTATGCAATAGTTTAAATACATGTTCTCTTACATGCGTTTTATTTGGGTGTAATAAGGCAGCAAGTATAAGAGTTGTTAAACATCAGTAAAAAGATTTTTTAATAATCATTTTGCATTTATTTAATATACAACCACTGTCTTATTAAATCTAACTCTTTAGATTTAATAGGATAGTTTATTGTATTATAGCGTTACTATTGCGACGCTATAGTTATGGTTGAAAAGGCATTTTCATTATAAACTCCTGTTTGCAGGTGCTTATAACTTCCTGAAGTACAGCACCTCTTTTATTTGAATGTGAAATCACTCACTGTACTTCTTACTTTTTTTCTTTCATCTCCTTCTCAGAAACAAGGACATTTAGATGTTAAAAAAAAAGAAAAAGAAAGCCAGCAGTTACTGAGGAGCAGCATTAGAGTTGAGCATTAAAATGCACCAAAGTAAGAGTTCAGAGTTACAGAGCTTATGAAACACTGGACCCTGACCAAGTTGCTGTACCCATGTCTGTTAAAGCATAAAGTTGGCAATTTGCTCAGTAATGCGCAGTGCCACTGTTTTGACAGAGAGGCGTGTTGGCAAGATGTGGTTGTCAGAAGGAGCGTTATCACTGAACTCTCAAATTCTTGTGGTCTTGATTGACTCTCTACATTGGCACAACCTGTATGGCAGGGCAGGGACTTTGTGGAGTTTCTTTTCAATCTTATTCACAGGGGATGTCAGGAGAGTATGACAGCTGTGCATGGTGAAGGAGAAGGAATCAAACCTGAGCCCCTGGGTTCAGAGAGAGCATTCATAGCATCTCGCAGGGGTGCTGGCCTGCCCAGCCTCACCGTTTCCCGTCTTTTCTTGGAAGAAACTGGATTTTTCCCCAGGGCTCTTCAAAAGGCAGCTTCCCCTTGCTTGGGCCACCCACTTATCTGTGGCAAAGGAACACTTTCCTTTGACTTCTTTTGTTTGCCACCATAAACTTTACAGACATCGCCCCTGAACTGGATCTTTTGCAATAGAGCATAATGAAATATAAATCATGGACTCAGCTAACATTAAGCATGTTGGTAGCTAGATGGAGAGGCGGGTTGCCCCAGGGTACAATGCTAAACCCTGCTGCAAACCAACCTCTGCCTCACCACTGAAGGGCAAATGTGACAGTGGTCTGTGCCATCCTTCACGGCACAGTTTGTTCCTGTTCTTCCTTTGATCACCTGTGAAATGAGTAGGAATGCTGATACCTGAATACTTTTACAGCTCGAAGTAAATCTTGCACAGATGGAAGAGGAGACCTGACATTCCCTGAGTTTCCAGCTGTTGTAGACTCGGGCTGATGCTACAAAGGAATTTGTTTATGACCTTAGAACCAAATGCAGTGGAGAGTAGGTGGGTCATTAGTTTGTCCCAAGTTTGTTGTGCCCATTTATGAAGAGATCAGCTGGCTCACGAAGAGGCAAAAAAAAAAAAAAAAAAAAAAATTACAACTCTCTTCTGTGTGTGCGTGTGTTTCTCCTTCACCTTGAAGGCAAACAGAGGTTTGTCTGGTGAGGTGCTCGGGACTGGACGCAGGGTCAGTGTACTTACAGGGGATGAATTGGGTTAATTACCAGGTTTTATGATGAACAAACAGGACCTGCCTTCAGCAGGGCTGCCTCCAGGAAATGGTGCAGTTTTCGGTGCCACGTCCTGGCCGTACCTCCAAAAGGGCGAGCGCACACGGTGGTGACATCCACGGTGGCCACGCGGGTTTGCTCTGGTGTCATTGTGGTTGACCTATGCAACTTTACGCAGCTTTAGTAAATCTAACATTTAATTGCTCTCTGGGCTGGGAACTGCTTGTAAACAAACCTCAGCCTCAATGGAGACTTTATAGTTAAATAAATAAACGCTGACAAAGAAAGACTGGAGACACAAAAAACCCAAACAGGAGCACAGCACTAAACTGCCCCATAAAACCTGTGTAAAGAAATAGTGTTTTCCCATGTTGCAACAGCAGACTTTCTGCTTTTCCACAGGCTGAGTTTGCACGTGTAATTACTTTGTGGCCCAGAAACTACTGGTGGAGTGGCACTGAGCAGAGGGTTGGGTGGTTTTTGTGTGTGTGTTTTTTGTTTGTTTGTTTGTTTTTGTTAGTTTTTTTTTAATTATCACCAGGCTTAGGCAAATTTCTCTTTTGGTGGTGGGAAAATCCATGCAGGAAGAGGGATACGTGCCACTGTTGCAAAGGGCACAGCCTCTCCTTGCTGGCATAAAACTGGGGCTGAGCAGTAATTGCTAAGCAGAAACCCACTCTTTAAAAAACACACAGAGTTTTTGTAAATCTCTTCTGGCTGTATGCAGCAATGCAATCCTCTTGCTTACGCCTAAACATCAAGTCTTTCCTCAGAATGCAAACAGAGATCAGTGCAAATTCATGAAAAGAGAGTTGTTTAAATAGTCAGGTCTCCTGCTCTCGTATAATCCATTCAGGTTTTAGGAATACTAATAGTTTCCTCAAATAAAAAGGCTTTGCCTCTCTCACCCTCAACTCTACCTTACAGCAAAAAAAAAAAAAAAAAAAAAAAAAAAATCAGTCAAACCCGAAACGTATAAAAGGCTCTGTAGCTACAAGCCCTCTGCCTCGAAAGCCCTCACTGCAGCCATGCAGCTGAAAAAGAAGGTTGTCTTCTAGGAAAAACAGATAAATTAGGCATGCTTCTGTGGGACGGGACTTAATTTTCTGCAGGTTATTCTCCCTATGTAGTTTTGCACTGCTGCAAAACCTTGTGCAAGGTCCTTTATTGTTTCATGAGGGTGCGTCCAGTAACAGCAGTGGTGACCGTTGCCTCCATCCAAAAGAAGCAAATGCAATTATTTAAAAGAAGCAGCCACAAATAGACTCATTAAATGGAAGATGCTCGCATAGAGAGGTCTGAGCAGCTCCTGAATTTCCAGAGAGCTTGTAATGCATTACCATTGTTGCAACCCATTTTGTTATGGGTTTTTTGGGCTGTACGGGTAGACTGACCCCCTTTGCCAGTTTTAATTTTCCTACTGTTTTTCAGTAGCTCTGTGGTCACGCTGCTAGCAAATGAGTACTATCAATGAGTATTGTGAAGAAATAGGAAGCTTGTCTCCTTGATTTTTTTGACTGTGTTTTAGTAATAACAAGTATTTAAAGAATCTTGGAGATACAGGAACTGGGAATTTTCTATTTTTATTTTCTATGAGGATCATTTAAAAATATGCACAGGTTCATTTTTGTGTAATGCCACGTGACTCGGCATGCTTCAGATTGTAGTTAGTCACTTTTTGGTAGAATTCTCTTATGGAAAAATGTGTGCATGCCATTTTAAAATCGTATTCAAACATATGGAAAAATCCTTTGTGCTTGCAAAATGTGGAAATCTGGTCAGAAATGGACTAGCTTTATCTTAAAACCAGTCATTTTTTGTTGGAAATGTAATAGGAGCAGAGCTTGGTTTTTGGAGAGAGAAATTCATCTAGCCTGGTGACATTTCCTGGTTGGGCGGACCTGTTTTGAAATTTGCAATAAAACACAAAAAAGAGGTGAAGCGAAACACCTCCCTTGCATTTGTTTTTCTGATAACAAAGTCAACCCTGGACTTGCCATGGGCCCGGGGTTGTCCTTTCACCAAGCTTAGAAATCTCCCAGGATTTTGGACCAGTCCCAGCAGCCGAGGGAGGGTCTGGAAATACGGATATTAAGTTGCAGGTGGCTGGGGATGGTGCAAATGTTGACTGGGAAAAGTCTGTGGTAGCTTCCTTGGAAGGAGGAGTGATTTTCAAGTAATTTGTATGAAGATGGCTTAAAGTCACTTAATTAAACTGTAGCATCAGGAGGAAAAAAATATTTTTCTCCATATAAATGAAAAAAAAACCTTCTGATCATAATCATCCAGACTTTTATGTCTTCTAATGGTAAAACATTTTGGTTATTTTCAGATACCAGCCTGGTAAGCTGCTTGGTCTTCCGTGTGGTCAGAAGACTGTAATGACCTCTACGTAGTTCGGACTCGCGTGGATCTTCTTACAGGTCCTTATTTTTTATTCTGTTGGGGAATGCGTTTTCACATATTTGTCCTACGTATCTTTTCTTTTAACTTTTCTTCCTTTTTTGTCTTTTTTTTTTTTTTTTTAACCTCAGAGGTAGCAATCCTACTGCTATTAGCAAGATGTCTATTATAGTGTCATTAAAAAAGCTATAGTCAGAGCATGGAATGACTCACATCATGGAGGAGTTAATAATTCACTGTAATAAAAGTATAAAGTTTTATGATAAACCACTCTCAGGGGAGTTAAATATAATCCTTAGCGGGTCACACACTGACTACAAAGCTTACATTTGTAATGGTAATTTGAATTTACTACATCGCCTTTAGTTTTTAAGCGTTTGTATGTCATTAGACCTTATAAATTGATTTATATATTCAACTCCAGTATAATTCTACATAAAGGTACAATAAATTTTATGGATTATAGATATGGCATCTAAAACAGTTTAGAAAAATAATTTTATTAAATTCACTTAAACGGCAGTGATGAACAGCGACGAGGATGCCAGGGCGTCTCAGGGAGTCTCAACTTCTGAGAACTGCGCGAGGTGGGGAGGGAGCTGCAGGTGGTGGCGGGGACAAAGGGAGGGGACTGGGCCGTAACTCGTCACCCAGCTTCTTATTAAGGGCTTCAGTGATACCAAGTGCTAATGTTTCGCACAGACAAATTGTAACTGGGTGGGACCCCCGTGCTGCTCCAAACCTCTGTCTCCTAAAAGGGATGTGTGGGCTCCCCATGGAAAGGCACCGGGGCCACCCTTAAAACTCTGCTGGTGACGTTGCTGGTAAAGGTACAAGATCACCTGCAGGAAAGGATTCTGTTGTTTGTACCATCAGCAAGTGGTTGTTTTTTGGTTTTGTTTTTTAATTTTCTTATTTGGAGGCAAACCAGCCTGCTGGGATGCACCTTTGCCTGGGTTGGCTTCTGAAGGATGTCTTTCCTCAGCACTTTGCCTCCTCTGCACTCTTTATCAGGAATAGCTTGTGAAAAATTAGAAGATCCTTTCCCCACCCCCAGGCTTGGATGCAGCAAACATATTCATAAGGCAAGCCGTTAAAATGGCCCATCTTAAACATTCTTTATTGGTGTAATTTCAGCAAAGCTGACTGTGAGCAAGTGACTTGGTATTTTGCTTCTGACATAGCACATCCTGCTCGGACCCCTCATCCCGTGAAAACTTCTGTTTGCATTCCCAAGCCTGTTTAGCAGTCCCTGAAAGCAGTGCAGGATACAGCTCAAAAACACTTGATAAACTTTACCGTCTGTTTCTTAAGTGGTTTTAAATAGTCAACCAGCATTTTAATGCTGCTTTTCCTAAAGCTGGTGTAATTTCAGTGTTGATCTTCAAAACCCTTTTGTCTAATCCGGTATGTAATCTTTCCCATAACAAAACTTAAAAAGATCCTTGTACTCCCTAGTGGGCAGTTATCATTGTATTCCCCATCGCACTCACACATTAGCAAAGCTTTATCCCATCATCGTTTTGTTTTTGAAAGCATTGAGGTAAATCTCAGGTGGCATCCTGCACTCAGTGGGTGTGTCGCTGATTAAATGACCCAGCCAGCTGGACAGGTTTATGTACAATTTACTGGAAATGTATTAAATGTGTCTCGGGAAATGATTCTTTAAAATGTTCTCACTGCCAGTGCAGTAAAGATTAAGACCTTGGCATGAAACAGAGAAAAAAATTAAATAATTTTCAGAAGCTTGATGTAAAATAATGATGTTAGATGTAACTTAAAGTCACCAAAGGATGAACATGTAGGCTGGATTCCTACTCCTCCCTTGATTAATTCCTATAATAATTCAGGGGTCTCTGAAACTTCAGGTTGAATTTGAGCCCTGGCATAAGCATGCTGAGTCCTGCTTTATCCCTATCAGGCAGTTTGCTCAGACAAATGCAGGATTACGTAGGCAAAACCAGGACTTGCAGGTGGGCAAGCTCTTGGGAAAATAAACACTGTTATTTTCACATAATTATTTTTGATATTCCAGTTCCTCTTTTTACATTCATTGGCATAAATATTGTGAGGGCAGCATTTGCACTGCTTGCCAGATTTTATTTGTGCCTGAATTTCATAAGCCAGAAAAGAGGACTTTACCATCTCCTTGCTTAACACATAGCTAGCTTTAAATGTTACTGCACACAGACTTTTTTTTGTTATTTGTGCCTTTTGTATCCATCTGTATTTCATCATGATTGCCTTGCTTGGTTGCATCGGAGCACAAAGACGCAGCGTTGCTGGCGTTTTCTTTGGCATGAAGGGGTAGGGGGTAGGTGGAGGGGCTTGTGTGCCACAGCAATGGGGCTTGCCTGGATTTTGCCTTTTGAAGCACCTTCATCACTGTTGGCATAGATAAAGGTGATCAGGATAAATGCAAAAAGTGGTCATATAGCCCATTTGCCCCCAAACAGTGGGGTTGTAATGGGTGGGAAACAGCAACTGGTGCTGTGGGGTGCGTGGGATGGCCGTGGGTATGCCTGTGCCGAGGGGACGGGCAGCCGAGGCGCTTGCAGCACCTTCTAGTTTCAGCATTATGCCAGGATAAACTGCTTTCTGCAGTATCCTTGAACATTTGCTCCGCAGCAAATAAAGGCATTAAGTCTTTCCTCCTCTTCCAAATACACAATTTAGAAATAAGAGGTAATAACTGACGATATACAAACACTGAAATTTCCATTCTTCACAGATTAAATGATCCTTGCTGCAGATCGTGAAAAGAGCCATTAGTGAGAGAGAAAGGAGGGTGGGGGGGACTTTGTCTAGCAACAAGCAGTATATTCTGTGCTTTAATAAGAGGGAAGCTGCTGGGGAGCTGCAGGATTTAAAATCACCGCAGACACAGCAGGTTGATTTTTGCCGGGGCGGGATGAGTGTGGGGGGACAGAGGCAGGAGAGATGGAGAGCAGAGCTGGCAGTGACCAGGTGCCCTCCTTAAAGTTTCAGAAGTTTGTAATCCTCAGGTTTTTGTTTTTTGTTTTTTTTTTTTGAAGAGCATTTTAAACCTCGCAGACAGGTTCTCAGTGCGCCTCTCCTCAATGTCTTCAGGCGCATTTTGAAGACAAGATTTCAACTCCTGTCTAACGAGTCAATAGTAATTATTGTTTAGTACTGGATTATAGGCAGGCTTATGGAATTAAACGGAGTTGTTAGGATGTCTTTACAGCTGGCAAAGAGTTAATGACTGCAAGTTGAGATGGAAGAGTTACTGCCTAGACTGATTTACTATTTTATTTCTGTGGTGTCTGAAAAATCTAATAAATCATTTTACTTTTATCTTGATAGTTAATTCTTTCATTAGGAAAATTAGAGGCTTCATTATAATGTTTATCATGAGCTGGAAGGTTTTTTCTATTTTTTTTTAATTTTAGGATTACACAGTTCACTTTTGCCAGGTTTGCATTTTCTTTATCAAGTTTTCATTTTCTTTATTATTTCTTTATTATTCCTAAGTGAATTCAGCAGCAGAGTGGTGGGCTGGAGCAGACAGCACAGCAGACCTGGGGACTGCTTTGGAGATGCCACCCACGCTATTTACCTTGATTTCCTGGGGAGCTGTAGATGTTTCGGAAAAATCAGGCTGTGAGCTATTTAGACTCTTAGATACATAGATTTTGAGACTAGAAGGGACTGTAAAGGTTTTTTACTCTCAGTTTCTGAAAAATTCAGATGAAAACTCCCAACCCAGCAGTAAGCGAGACCCCTTTATTCCCTCTAATGCGGTGTCGAACACTGGCTTGATATGCTCTAATTTGGCTTGAAGATGCAATTTAACCTTCCATTTTGTGCAGCGTATTGGTTTTTGCTAAGAAAACCAGGAGTGATGCCGCTCGCAGTATTTATTAGTCCGTTAGTAACGGGACTGGGAACAACCTACCCATTTGAAATATGCCGTGCCGCGCTCTGCGTCGGCTGACCTGGGCTGACGCTTGTGCTCCCTCGACCCAGCCTGGCTGGCGGTTAATAATAGTGAAGCGAGAGGGCTCCGTCGCCGTTACATGTCTTGGCTGCCAGCCGGTTTGGTGGTTTGCCGTTAATACTGATTTACAGGGTGGGCACAAGGGCTAAAGGAGCTCCTTGCCCGGAGCAGGGCAGCGTGAGTGGGGCAGATCTAAGACCCATTCTTGCTCGCTGCGGTAAAATCCTTCACTGTTACTATGAGTGCAGAGTTCCCCTATATCCAACTACAAGGAATGCCGCAAGGCACTGCCTGGCTCCAGTGTAGTGAGCGCTTGCAAGCCCATTTCAGTCCTCAGTGCTAATTATGTTTGTTTGAAAGTGCTTAATGTGGTCGTACAGAGGAAAAAAACCCACAACAAAAAATGATACCTTTGTCTGGAAGACGCTCCTTTACCCATACAACATCTGTAAGCTATACATACTCACCACTTAGGCTGATTACTTCTACAATTAATGTGCTTTGGGTTTGTGATTCTGTAATCATCCATGCATTGCAAAATGCACAGCATATACTGAAAAGTGTCTATAATGTATTTTAAAAGGAATTCTTAACTAAGCTTTGACCTTGATACGCTCTGAAGGTGAAGGGGATCAATTATAGATAAAAGGAGGGGAGCTCTCGGAGGACTTGCATACCTAAGACTTTCTCTAGGTACAATTCTAGATCTGTATTTATTGGTATTTATCTTTCCAAAGCTCAGACAAGTAGAGATGCTGTAATTGATTTTATTTGAAAGTGAGAGATGGGGCCAAAGGGGAACTTTTTGGTGTTCAGCTTTTACTTTTCAACCCGTATAAAATGAACATTTGTATTAGAGGTGTTTAATGATGTTCACGTTTTTTTGGCCAAATGTGTGAATGAGAGCCTCTGGCAAAGCAAACTCCACCTCTCCTAGCTTCAAATGAGCTGGGAAAGATCCTCATCCTGCCAACTCATCCTTAATTGGCCTATGCTGTAAGAAGCAATTAAAACTAAAGGCCCGATTCATAAAAAATGTACGTTCTGTTTATGTGTCTGTGTGCGTAGGGGCTTTTCCTGCACTCCAGCTAAAAATGTAGGAGGCCTATTAGCTTTCCAGTGCATCTTTTTGCAATTTACTCCTTCTCTCCTTTTTTTGAGTCACAACTGACCTCCTCTCCTGGGTTCCTCTGCGAGTGAGTAAATGGGGGTGGGTGGTGTAAACTTCTAGACCAAAAGCAAAGTTTAGACAATATGTGAAAATGTCCAAATAAAAGCTAATGGCTTCGTGTCAGCAGTGCTGGCCTCTGTTATCTGATTGATTTTTAGCAAGCCACTGGCTTGCTAGACAGATTTTAAAAGATCTTTGCCTGCTCTGCTGGGTGTGCAAAGCCTGCAATTTGTTTTTCTCTTTTAGAAAAAGAGGAAACAAAAAATAAAGCTAAATAGTTAATGCACAGAAGAAAAGAAGTAGAGGTGAATGGTCCATCTGATGTTGAACTTCTTGCAAAGCCCAAATTGGAATAAATTTTTTTTCCATCCCATCCTTCCCAATTCTTGGTTAATAACCTGATGTCTAAATGCACTGAAATATATTACCGCAATTCCTACAATTCTTTTTTTGCTAGAAATAGTTTTCTGGGGCGTGGGAATTTTTTTGTTGTTTTGTTTTGTTTTGGTTTTGGTCTGTGCAGACTTTTGGGATATAATTTATGTGGGTGACTGTACGGTATAAAGCTGAATCATGCCCCATCTGTTGTGAAATACCTGTAGCTTTTAGAATGATCTCCACTGCAAACACTGCAGGGTCTGGTTTTGCTGGAGGTGGTTCGATCCAGTTTGGTGAAAATCATAGGTGGTTGTTTAAAGATACCCCAAGAAGGCTCCGTCTCTAGTTGTTGCTATGCCCTGTCTTGGAAGCAAGGCTGCCATGCTTTGGTTTTTGTTGGTTTGGTTATTCCCCAAATAATCCTGCTTATGCATGGATCCTGGCTGCTTCCCGCTTGCTCTGTGGCAGTGGTAAGGCCACAGCCCTCAGCGCTGCTCAGCACCATCGGGGAGGTCTCTGCTTCTGCAAAGAAAACAAGTGACCAGGTTTCCACGTGCAGTGCCAGCCTGGCGCTAACCATACGGTGTTTTCCACTGAGGTAAAAATTACCCTCTGGGGGAAGAAGTGGCCTCCGGTCCACCTTCAGGATCAGAATCTGATAAACAGTTTCAAATGTCAGTGGCCTGTTGTTGGTAATTAAATTGTAATGACAGATCTGTGCTGATACTATCAAGGTGCTTTTGTCCCAGGAACCCTGCATTAAGAGGAGCCGCAACAGCAGTTTTGCTTGTTACCTCTTCCTACTATTACAGTTAAATAGTTCATGGCCATCAGCTTCCCTGAGCAGGAATGTGTACTGTCGCCTGCGTGGGTTTCACGCACAATTGCCAGGAATGTGAGTGTATCTAAGTATTTGGATGTTCAAATGTTTGTTAGCCTGTGCCTTCCTGGTAGCAGGCCCTGTAGGCACAGATTTGTTTGTATATTTTTACATCCAGACCTGGAGCCTTTAAAATATATCCGTTAACTTTTGGAGAGAAGAAGGAAATGTCTATAGAAAGGCTAAAGTTCAAAACAAAGGCGCTCGGTCAGAGAAATATCAATATGCAGCTGTCAGGAGAACTTACGTTCTGAGTCACAAAAATACATTTTTTTGGGGGGTGGGTTTAACTTGTTCTATTATAAATGATTAAAGCCACATGATCGGTCATGGAGATAATAATAGCAGTCGCCTTCTTAAAAACAACAACAATTGCTTTATTCCCATATTGGTGTTTGTGCCCTGAAAAGAAGCGAAGCGAAATGAGAGTGTTTCGAACGTTTTGGTGAGTGAGTGCCTTCAAAGAAGTTTTGGAGCCCTTTTCCATCCTGTTCTGTAGAGGTCAGCAAGTTTGAGGAATTACAGGCACTAAGTGAAAATGAAAACATCAGGAGGCTTGCTGTCTATCACAAGTATCACTAAATCTTTTTGAACAACCCTGGGCAGTGAATTATGGAAGCATGGAATTGACTTACAGTTTATTTCTAGTAACAGTCAGTTACTATGTCAAATCTAAAACCATTCAGAAAAGCCTATAAAAATATATGACAAACTAACCAGCAACCTCTAGATCTTTTTACATGTGTATGCTTTTAAAGAACGTCTCGCTAGCGCTTGTGGAAATGAACAGACAGGACGTTTTCACGAGGCTTTTTTTTTTTTTCTCTTCCCCCTCCTCCTCACTCATGTTGTTCGGCATCACAGAAAGCCTCTGGAGTAGCTTTGCTGGAAGAAGACAATATGGTGTGTGGGCAGGGGAACGGCACAGCTCTTGCTTCTGCCTCCCTTGGTGATGCTCTTCCCCCCTACCCTGCGCACCGCTAGTGAACGCTCTCTTAGCAATCCCCTAAACTTTATTTCGAGGGGCCTTATGGACACCTGGGAACTTTTTAAGCAAAGGTATTGTACCAGCCATGGCTCACCCCAAGGTAAAAGAGAGGAGGAGAGGTCCTACGGGAGGGGTGCTGGCTCAGTGAGGAGCTGATGGACCCGTGTCGCCTGCGTGGACCTGCAAGGCCACGCAGCAGCATCTGCCCCGGTGCTGATGAATCTGGTCCTGCTGCTTGGCTAAGAGGGGAGCTAAAGCCTTGGGCATACGAATGACCTTGTTGCTGTATGGGGCAGGTGTGGAGTTTTCTCCTGGCTGCTTAAAATGAAAGTTTATAAAAGCGCACGTGCTGTTTCTAAAAGGTAGGTGGGTCAGGTTAGAGTGGCGTAATTGTCGGGCAGCTCAGAGGTCCGGCGTGCAGAGGGTATTTCAAAACAGCGCCGTTGCATACCCCCTGCGGTTTGAGTCTCTGCTTCCGATTTCCCCCGAGAGGGCTCCTGGGACGCGGCACTTCCCTAAACGTGCTGCCAGGTCTGAAACGTTGGTTGGCTGATGTTGTGACGTTTTGGGAGAGACCCTTTTTTTTGGAGGTAGTAATGCTGGAAAATAGCCCCTTAGCTCAGGTGCTTGATCTGAGCTCCTGTCTCTCCTTGGGCTGGGTCACTGATTTTAGGGTGGGCAGGACATTTGGACCTAATTCTCTCACTCTCAGTGATGGAGTCTGGGGATAGCTGCACAAAACCAAACAAAGGTAAATTAATTTAAAACTATGAAGCAACTTAAGGCATTGGATAAGTCACTATCTAGATGCTATCGTGACAGGCAGACTGGCAACTACCAGATGGGTGGATCTACAAGAAGGGTACTGGGCTAATTATTTGTGAGGACTATCCTGAAGAGACCAAGCAGGGAGCAGGCCTTTCAAAGCTATCTTTCTCTTTTTTTTCCTGTGTCAATGGCAGACAGCATTACATGTTTAAACATTTGCCACTGCAAGAATGAATGCAATATGTCATGACTCAGGATAGCCATTTTGCTTTCCTTGTGGTGCTTGTGCTGGGAAAGCATCCAAACCCAAGTTTGTCTTGTAAGAAATGATTTCAACATCGGTCCCCTGGCAATTGTATTTTAAAACTAACACAGCCTAATAAACTTTCACTCATGAAGCCATCAAAGTTGTGTTTACTAGCAGAACACTTGGGTCAATAAAAATACTCTACGCACCAGGATTTGGGATTTTATTATTTTGCATTTATTGAGAAACAAATTGCAGAATAAAGTGGGGCCACGAATAAAATACTCCTATACACTCAGAATATAATACAAAATGTAATTAGGCAGCACATTGTTAAAAGTCAGTACCAAAATCTAACAATACAGTGTCACCAATTGTAAGCGTGTAACTGTATAATACATAATTGGCAACTGTTGAGAAAAGATCTCATTTTGATAATGCATATTGAGATTGGAAGTCTGTCTGTTAACGAGTGGTCTGAAAAATACTTATGGCTCCAGGATGCTTGACAGCTCTAACTGCACCATTGTGCCGCACAGTCAAAGAACAGCAAGTTAGAAGGAATACAAACAAAAAATAAGCCCTTTTTAGGAGCGAAGAAAGAGGGATGTTTACGTTTAAGGAATGTATTAAAATCGTAGTTATCCTGCTCAGACATTAGTCCCTTATAATCAATAGATTGATTCACCATGATTAATTTCTATTATTTTATACTTTATATGCACAATTTGCATTTAAAGCTGTTTTTTCAGAGCTGTTCCTGATCGCCTCAGCTTCATCTTCATGCCGAGGGCGGAGGATAGGAGCGCTCTGCTCACCTGAACGCGGGCCAGAGCCAGAGCAGCTCTTCTTGCCCACGTTTGCAAGTTCTCAGCATAAACCAGCCATGACCTCAGTTATTCCCTCTCTGGGATATTCCTCCCCCAGCCGCATGCACTTTGCTTGTGCAAAGCAGGAGCCTGGGACTTCAGGATGCCACGTGGTTTCCTTCAGGGCTGTCACCTCCTGCGTACGGCATCGCCCACACGCAGACCTGGGACCCGTCGGCTGCTGGACACAGCTGCAACAGAAACGTTGCCTACCCCCAGCATTTCACCGCGCTCTCTTCCACAGCTTTACGTGCCTGCTCAAGTTGTGCGAAAGGCCAATATTCAACACAAAAGAGCAAAGCTGTATAAGTTGCACTAGCAGATTGCACACCTTTTATTTCTGATCTGTGCTGCTTTTATTTTCTTGGTGAGAGATTAAGAAGGTATTGTTAAGGTTATTCTGGATGCCACAAAAACTTCAGGTAGCATTTTGCAGTGAATTTCAAAATTTTTGAGTAGCATTGTGCTGGTAAACTCAGATTTGAACTCCCATGGTATATATTCTGTTCCCTCATTATCCCGTGTGTTCAGGAAGCTCAGCACAACCCATTGCAACTTGTTTTCTCAGAGGGAGTGATTACATGTGGTGTAGTGGGTTTCTTTTTTGTGTATGTGTGTGGCAGCCATATAAAAGCTGGTCTCTGTTATTTTTCAGAGTATTTGTAGCAGCTGCAGAGGAAATGTCCGTGTTGCTCTATGTTTTAGAAATGAGTTTGGGGGTCTGTTGATGCCTCTGGAGACTCTGCTGGCGATGCTGACGTCTTCAGGTGGCACCTCGCAGCGACTGAGCTTGCTGCTGTCCGAGGAAGGAAGCAGGTGGTAGGCTTTCCTCCCCTTCACTCTGCCCCCAAACCCAGAAGGAATAGTGACTAGTTTGGACTTTAAATAGTCAAAAGAAAAAAGGCGGTTTTGCATTACCGTATATTTGCTGCTGCAGACAAAGACTCTGCATTTATCGCTGTGCCTGGTGCCACAGCAACCTGCAACGGAGTGGTACTGGAAATATGTTTCCAGGTCATCTTCAGAGCAATGGCTCTAACCAAATGGCAGGGAAGGCTGAGCTCTGCGCTGCCTGGAAACAGACCGAAATTCCCATGATGTTCCCGGGATTACGGTGGCTCTCTGTGCACCATGCCAAAAACTGGGGAACTTCACCAAAACAACAGAGGGTCTGGCCTCCCTTTCTGCTTCCTTGAGGAGTCCCCTGCCCATTTCATTAGCGGACTTCTAATGGAAACTTTTGGAAGGAGGGGTTGCACGCTTTAATTACACAGTTGAAACCACCAGTTATATTGGTTCTAACATCAAGCATTTTTTTTTTCTTGGTCATTAGCCTTATTAGAGCAAACCTTGCTACAAGGCTGACCTGCATACAGTATCCTGTCTTCTTTGCTTTTCTCAATGCATGATGTATTTATCCTGTGAATGTACATTTTCTTTTATTTTCTCTTTGTTTTGTTTTAAAATGGCGTTTAGCCATTGACGAGTTGAAGCAATTGCCATAGAAATACTATGTACCAAAGTCTGCTCAGACTGGGTGCTTCTTCATTATTATGGTGCAGCAAATTTCCAAATCCTCTTGCCTGCCAGCACCCTGATACAAAGAACCTCTGCTCTAAGGGGGTTGAGGGGTACAGACCTGTTAGCCTGGATTTGACACTGCGCAGTGGGCTGCAATGCAACCCCCTTAAGCGAGAGGTGTGCTGAAGCATTTTGGGAGCATCTTCTAAATTCGGGGGTCACACTGGGGACCAGAGCCAGCAAGGAGCAGCTGCCTGGACACTGCCTTCCCCCTCCCCTCCGCCGCTCTGAGCTTTTGTCTCGGACTCGTAGCTCCGCTCTGCTGCATCCACGGGACGGCTGGGGACACTGGGGGCTGAATGGGAAGTTGTCAGAAATAATTGTGCTTATACCTTTTTGTGCTGTCAGAGGGGAAGATGTTAAACCCTCTGCGAAAGCTGGATGTGAACAGGGATGGACAGTGGTCTTCGGACCATTACAACCTACTTCCTCTAATTTTTAAAATTTATATACTTTGTAATGCATTATTAATCTTCTTGTGAGTGATATGACTTTCAAGGCTATCAAGGGACTAATCTATTTTTTACATGGAGTAGAGAAGGATTCTCGGTTTGTACAAATAAAATACTCCCTGGAAGCAATACAACTGAAATGATATCTGCAAACATCACAGCTTTACCTCTCTTCTGAGCAAACATCAGAGTCTCTATAGAAAGTTAACACTTTAATTAGACAGAATTTCAAATGATCGTGTATGTCTGCTATTAAGCTAAAGCATTTGTATCCTTTTTCATGAAGATTACTGTCTTTGTACAGGACTGAGCTAGGTATATTCAGGAAAAGATATCCAAATCCTTAGTTTACAGATATTTGGGAAACACACATGATTAAACAATCTCTGGAATTAGCTGAAATCCAAAAATTGGGTTGCTATGGGTATAGTATATTTGCTTAATTCTAGCTGATTGTTCCTTGCCTGCAAGGAAAATTATGTGTGGTTGTAGAGGTTTAAATATGCTTTTTTCAGTGGAACTACAGGTATAATGGTTTCATAGGTCTAAGTGTGGAGATAATTTTGGTTTCTGGATGTTAAACAGTAGTGGATATGTGCACAGTTATTTAATATAAAAACTGGTGGAAATAAATAAGATCCAGCAAATGTTTATTTGGAAGTTGGGTTTGACCTCTAGAATCACGTTAACAGAAGCTTTAACGTGCTAAATTAGACTTTTTTTAATGTTTGAAAAAATGGCATGCATGCAGTAAAATAGTCTTACTGAAGAGTCAAGTGCAGACAAGGAATGTAGTTTGATTAAAACGTGCCATTGCACAAACAGTGAATATTTTTTAATGATTCACATTTTGTGGATATCCAGTTCACAATTTATCTACTTTTTTTTCCTTGGGTGCTATTACCTACAAAGCCTAATACCAGCCTGTCTGCTTTGGAGGGAAAATAATGTCCATTTTTTAATCTCCACTGTCTGCTGCCTGCTCTACACTACATGAAATTCTTATTGCTGATACCGACTGCAGGTAGCTCTGTGTGGAAATGTGAAAACCTGGTAGGCACAAGTTGCGGTGCGAGCTCTGGTTGGTGCATCTGATCTACCGGGATGTACCCGTGGCGCTGAGACTGCACCGAGTATCAAATTAAGTCTCATTTGGGTAAAGATATCTGAGCTGGCTGCAGAGTTTGAACCTTTCAGTACTAAACGCACAAATGCCTGGTGTTTGCACTGCGGAGGTCGCTCAGCTATGTGCTCTCTGCAGTTGCAAAGGGTAGAGCAAAGCTTATCCGCATCCATTAGGACCTGGCACTGTCTGAACTTTTACAGATGTTGGGGAAGTAGGCAGGAATCATCGTCCATCTTTTCATACGTGTGTGATTGAATGTCAGAGGTAACAGTGAGAAAGGCAGGGCAGTTATGTTTCTTATGGCTTTCCTACTGGAGTCTGCGCAGCACTTGGTGCATCCGAGAAGAGGCGATGGAGGATGGTGGGTACAGGGACTTGCTGAGCATATGGTATAAATCAAAGCACCTTTCCAGTTCAGCTATAAATCAGACCTGCTGGCATGTTCCTCTGCAGGCAGGAGCCTCTCTGGAGCAGATCTTCTGCCCACCTCATCCCACCCAGATCCGGGATGAGACCATCGGAATTGCCATGCAGCTCTTTTCGAGGCTGTTTCATGGTGCCAGGACTCAAACCGCCATCCTGTTTGTGGACTTCCCACAGCCAGAGCTTCGTTATCTAATGTTTAGGTGGTTATTGTCATATCCATAGCAGCTAAATATTACGTGCTTTAACGGTAGGCTTATGTTTGGCTGTGCCAGAGGGAGGCTGCTGTTCCGCGCCACCATGTACCAGTGTAGTTGAACAATTCCTTTTTATGCTTTGCAGTCTAGCCTAGATTCTCATTGCGTGGGGGTGATTTGCCAAGCACTCCGCTGGCACAAAATAAGCCAGCATAGCTGATTACAGGAGGGTACCTGCAGAGCAGGGGAATACCTGAGTGATAGCATCCAAAATCAGGCTCTTATCCTCCGGGACTTGGTGTGTGATAACGCTCAGCCTCAGAAATGGCTTCTTGGAGGCATCGTGTTTAGTAATCATTGCAACTTTGAACAGTCCTGCATAAAAAAAAAAAATGCCCTCTAGAGATCACGAAACACAAAGGTAGCTCCAAACCACCACTGCTTCCAGGGACAAGCAGTGACAAGCATGGCTCAAGCCTCAAGCTAGGATGTGTACTGGGCACTTTTCACTCTCTGATTCCCGTTCCTGGTCATATGGGAACCTTTGACCCCCTTTCCAGTTTCTTGTGGTGCAGTTCTCCCTGTGCAGGGCACACACATTGCTCAAAAATGTAGAAATTTCCAAAAGTTTTGTGTTCTCTCCTGATAGGTCCTACTGTAAAAGCCTGAGTGGGTCCCTTGGCTAGGTCTGTGTGCAGTACAGTTCTTATATCCTTGTATGTTATGGAGCCAGGGTGGAGGAGCAGGGCCATCCAAAAAACTCCAGTTCTCCTGTGGTTCAGAGGAGAAAGCTACCTGCCTGTTGAAACCTGAAAAAATTAGTTCTGAAAGACAAAAAAACCCTCAAAGCCTCCTTAATTAGTACCATACTGTGAATGAGTTACCCAAAGTTCGCTTGGAGCAGTAGCACACCCCAAGAGCTTGCGCAGTTTGCACCCAGCTCTGAAACCGACTTTCTCCGTGGCCCTGGGCGAGTCACTTAACTCCCCGTTGTTCACTGAACTGTAAAGGGGAGATAACGATTCCTGCCTACCACGAGGTAGGTTGCGGCAGGATAAATTAGCTGTTGGCTTTTAAAGCACTTTAAAGATGTACTGCAAAGCATTAAGAGCACTTGTTTTTATGAAGACAGTAATGGTTAAATGATAATTCTGCGCTCTCGCTGAATTTGTTAGTTTTAAAGTGTGAGTGTTATGCTTCTACAATATGCTATTAATCCAAACAAATTACTAAGCCTTTGTGTGGTATGTGAGAAAGCCTATGAATTTACCTTTCTGCAGCTGTAAATGCAGTGGAAAGGATTTGATCTTTCCTTCTCACCTCAAAGCTTCTGGCATACTGGTCACTGACATAATAAATATTCAGCATTTAATAATGCTTCACTTTTCCTCTTTAAACCATTAGTTGTTTCCTGCTTGACTAAGAAGAACTTCAAATTCAATTCATTAACATTTCTTTAAATAGCCCTCTTAACAATGCGGGTTTGGTTTCCTTGTTATGTTCTGTCACTAATAGCGGTTTTTACTTCTAACCTGTTATTAATTAGAAATAAAGACTGGATCTCTTCATTTCTGAATTAGTTTTAGTGCCCCTTTCCTCAGATGCTGAAAAGGGTCTTTTTTAAGCCTGGCGTGTCATGTTACATAATTGTTCGCAGGGTAAATAATTTAGCCGGTCAGAGAAAGCGCACTTCTCTCCGCCTCGAGTGGTCAGCCCGTCGGCGGGCAGCGAGGCATGCCAAATCCGAGGCAAAGAGGAGCACAGCTGCATGAAACTTTCATTAGGGCCGCAGAGGTAAGAGGCCTCTTCTCCGCGGTGCTTTTGGCGTGACCCCCGGGGCTGCCCGCGACCCCCGGGGCAGGCAGGACCCGTGGCGGCCAGCGCTGGAGGGGCACCGCTTCGCAGCGGCTTAACATCTTTGCTGTGAAGGACAAATGAACAGGCGCAGATCGTCTCAGCCACCCTAATCTTTTCTTTCCCTACTTCAAAGCCTTCTGTGTTGCATCTCGGTCTGTAATTACCCTTGAGGTATTTCAGACTCGAAGCGACACCGGGAAAATTGCACTTCCCGATAATGGGAGTCCACAGTTGTGTTTAATCAATTATGTAGTTGGTCATGAGACTGGCTTTTTAGTTACAAGAATTTTAAGGCCAACCCCTTATGCCCTGGCTGAGGAGAGCGACAATGCTGAATTAAAGAAACACTATCCATTTGATGTAGCTTAATCTAGGCTTTACCTGCTTAATTAAAAACATGCTGCCAATACCCACTTACTCCTCCATGCTCTAAACAGCCGGTCGAATGCCATGCTGTAATTTCCTAAGCAAAACTGCTTAAGTTAGGTGGAGCTGCAACACTAATTTTTACAGATATAAACAGATCCGCTCAGCAGCAGCGTCTCCAGATTTGCTGGAGCTGGTGGCAGTGCCGTAGTGCAGGGCTCAGAGGTGTGCGGATGCTGGAGAGGAAACGCGAGCCAAGCTGGGAATTGCAAACACACAGCCTCGCTAACTCGCTTTGAAAGATACGTGACAGCCAAAAGCTTCGCTCCTCAGAAGTAATGGAGTTGGCTGGGGTGCGCGCGGGTGCCGGGGGTGAGGGAGTTCCAAGGGAATAAATTCGGATGATGCTAACTCACCAGATGCTTTGAGATGTGTGGTAGCTGGCGGTGGGAAGGTCTTGCTTTGGGAAGCTGATAATGGTGCTTCAGGCCAGCCAAGGTTAAGTGATGGCGTATGCCTGTCCTTACAGATTCAATGTGGCAGGTTGCGATGATAAGCTGGCAGTGTGGCTGTGCTGGGAAGGAGCGAAGCGTTCAGGGAGAGGGAACCCATCCACAGGGCTGATGAAACCTGTCTTGTTTCATGTATTGAGCCCACAGAAGCTACGTGACTGGGCTGGCTTGCCCCGTACCTGGGCTGACTCCTCTCTGCCTCCCAATGTCCATGGCCTCGCTCCCTCCTGCCAAGGAGAAAAGAGCCCCTTCCTTCCCTCCGTGCCTCTGGGTGCCCGGCTGCAGGCAGGAAGGAGGAAGGACATGGAGAGGTGCAGGGGGACCAGGCCGCATCCATGCCGGTGAGGAGCAGACTTCACAGCACTCTTAAAGGCCTGCAGCGAGGCTGGTCACTTGCTGGTGTCTTTGAGGCTCTGGGAAACCTCTGTAAGGCCGAGGATGTTGCCAGATGTTTGACCTTGGACCTCTTTTTTGGCTGAGTGTAGACTGGAGGACCGCTGAATCACCCAAGCAACTGCTATTAGAAGAGCATCCAGGCGTCCCCCTGCCTCCTACACCTTCTGGCCTGCTTTCCCATACACTGAATCCTTGTCTATCTGATTTCTCCTTTCTACCCCAATCTCCAGCTGCTTTTCAGCAATGCTTAGCCACTTACTGCACTCTGCTTGCCTGCTTCTCCTCTTCGGAAAGCCTCGTGAAATTTCCGTTATTGGTGCTTTTCATCAAGCATGACGTACAAGTTTGATGCTATTTCAGATCTGCTTCACTTGGGGGAGGGGGAACTTTCAAAATTCAAAACATCTTACAAATTCATACATTACTTTGGTTACCTCTGTGCCTGCCAGCTCTTTGCCTGGGATGCCAGTTTGTTGCAGAAATATTATTGTCTCTGAATTTAAGATGTCCGGGAGAGTTGATCATATGTGAGGAGGTATTGATTGATGTATACATTTATACTTCTTTTACAAATTCTTCTTTCTCAGACAGCATTATAGATAACTGTCCCAGGAGAAGGCAGCTTTGAATATCTGATGTACTTACATGGTTACAAGTGGGATGCCTGTCTGTAGTATGGAAGGTAGGTTATTCCTTAGGCCTTTTCTCTCTCCTCTAATTTTAGACTAGTAGCACTATGCAGGAGGAGTTGTTGTTGCTAGTCATACAAAGCCGGTGGGCCGTCTTGTTGGGAATCACTCGTTGCCCTAACCCAGTTTCAGTTATTCTATTAATATACCACGGGAGTCTGGCTGGAGTACAAAGTCCTCTGTGGACAGGCCAGTAGCAATGTCTCTCTCCTGGAGCAATTATAGGAGAAGTTTTACAAAGATGATAATTTGGGTAAAAGTCATCAGAATGGCACAGTAGAGAGAAAAAGAACCAGTGGGGGAAAGTCAGCTTGGAGCTCAAAACTGTATCCCCTGAGCTAATGGGGGTTCAGTGGAGGATGTGATTATGTTAGGAAAAAAATGTACCTCGTGAGCACAGTCCCAGACTATTCTTTTAAAAAAAAAAAAAGCCCTTAGAGTAGCAAAACTGAACTTCTGAATCTCTTCTTCTCACATCATCACATGTGGGAGGTGGCGGGTCCTCTCTCGAGCAAAGCTCTGGTGTTAGCACTGATGCAGCGGCAACTATTTCTGCACCGCTCGGGGTGCTTGCTGCTGCGGCGTGCCCCGGGTCCAGGCGCGGGGTTAGCCAGCATGAGCAGGTTGGGTTTAGCCCAGATCTGTTCCCTGATCATGTTCACCATATCGTTGCATGCATGCCTGTGCTGTCTTAATGCGCTCATGGAGCTCCGGTGTGTGTTGCTTCATTGCTGATTAGGCAGATGGGCTGATAGGAGACCAGTCCCCGGAGTACTGCTTCCATACCAGTGATTTAGCTGTGTAACTCTCTGTAACGAAGCTTATTGAGGATGGCAGCCTGGGCTGTCCTGTGGAATTCAAGATACGTTATTTTTGTTCTGAGGACATTTTTAAAGGATTTTAATTATGTGCATGGTTAATAAATGTCATGCTATCCACCTTCAGTCATGCATGCACATGCGGTGTGCTGCTCAGGTACCCACTGGCCCGTAGTGAGGCTGATGTGAAGCCCTATTTGTGGCATATAATTACATGGCTTGCTTCTGGGGCAAGCACGGGAAGAGATTGTTCCCACTACCCCTACTAGTTCCCATATGACAGACTAATGCGCAGAGTATGTGATTCTTTAATGTATCGGCAGCTGAGAATGGAAGTGGCTGCTGCCCTCTCTGCAGTCAGTTATACCGTCTTAATTTGCTCTGACGTAAAATTAGTTTTTTCCTCCCGTCTTATTTCCTCATACAAAGCGGGGATAGACATTGTTGCTGTAGAAAATTAAGGGGTCAGGAGGTAGGTTTTAGACCCGAAAAGTGTGGGAACAGGAATCATTCTGTTTTCTTGGGTTTTGCAAGGCTATTTGTTGAACAAGCCATTTCCTGCTTATCCCAAGTCTTGCCAAATCTTGTGGTGGTGGCTCCTGAGGAGGTTCAATGTGTTGAGGTGGAAGTGACCTCCCTTGTTGTTCAGATCAGATATGTTCAGATTGCCATGGAAAATGTCAGCTCCAGCAGCACAGGTGAATCAGTGAGTCACAAAACTTTTGGGATTGTAATTCTTCCTCCACTTTCCATTGCACGCTACTTAAGGAACGCACCTTGGAGAGTCCTCAGATTTGGCTTCGGGTGGGAACAGCGGTTCTGAACACAGTGGGGCATCAGCCCAGAATTTCCTGTGCAAGCGCACAAGAGAAATGTGATAATACACATTTGTCTCCCAAAATTTGTATTTCTCTTTCTGTACTTTCTGTTTTGGTGTTTTGTTTTTTTGGGGTTTTTTTTTTTTTTTTCATTGACCGCCGGCTATGACCATATGGCTTCTCTGCTGTTTTCCTCTGTGTCTTCTACCCTCCTTCTCTGAACATATTATAATGTTCATGAGACATTTTAATATCAGTTCTGGTCTTGCCTAGCAGCATAAAACATCTTGTGTATTTGCATTTTTTAGTTTAATCATTATCTTAATATTTTTGGGCAGTAGCCACAGAATCTTTTTCTCTCTGTCTCATTTCATCTTTAAAGCAACAGTCCGTGCTTCTCCCTACCACACCCCCACCATTACGCTTGCTTTAAACCTATAGCTAAGTAGTGGTTTTGAAAGAGGAGACGACAGTAAACCTGTCTGTAAGACATGTTTCAGAAGCTCCTGTTACTCCAGTCGTCTTCGGAGCAGGCCTTCAACATTGACATTTATTAGTCAGAAAGAGCTATCAGACTCTAGCTAAGGACACCTGAAATGTAACTCCTACGGAGGGATGATCTGGCATTAAACAAGTTCTGAAGATTAAAATAATCCTGGGAAGCCTTGAATTAGCAGGAAAGCCCTCCGTATTTTGCAGTCTGGCTACAGCAGACTCATTACTTTTTTTTTTAATGTCAGTTATATCTTAGGTGATGTAGTCCAGAAAGAAAGTGTACCCATTACCAGAACCCCCTTCTTTTTTCAAATCCAGCTTGACTTAGTCTTGGGGCTAAATTCAGTCCTGATGCAACTGCCGTTAATTTGGGTGTAGTTACACCAGTGGTGCCTGGGCTAGGTTTGGTCCTGAATGTCAAACTCGCTGTTAGCATCTTGGGATTACCTCATGATCTCCTTTGTAATCCTTTTACAAACATATTTTCTTTTCAGCTCATGACAAACCTAATTAGTGGTGTTTTCAGTAAATATGAATACCTATATTGAAAGTCCTTTTTCAAATACAGATTTGCCATGACCTAACATTAGTTTGACCTTCCATAGCATATCTCAGGAAAGTATTTTGCTCACATTGATTAATCAAACTTCATAGCATTTACCATGTAAGTAAAAATTTGTTATCCCCAGGTTAGAAACAAAAAGGCTGAGGGTCAGAAAATTTTTTCAAAATCACTGGAAGATTGAAAAGTATAGCTAAACTGTCCTAGCTTTTAGACCTCTGCCATATTTCCAAGACCTCTGCCTTGGCACAGGTATTATCTGGATGCTTTCCTTGCTGACATTCCTGTTCTCCACTAGTACATCCCCATTGTCTTCCCCTTGTTCGTCTTCCTTTAATCTTCGGTATTAAATATGCCAAAGCATTTGCCTTTACTGTCCTGCCAAAGTCTGAGAAAGGGAGAAAATCATAGACCCTGCCCCAGCTGGTGGCTCAGCTGTTGGGAAAGCGTGAGCACTCTGGAGGCTGAGGAAACATCTCATGATGTCTAAAATGGCCAAAATAGGTATTTGTTCAGAGAGGTCCTCTCCAGCAAAGGAAGTGCCTACCTCCACCTGGTTCTGCTGAGGCAAAAATTGACATGCCTTTTCTTTGGAAGCACCTTTAAAAATGCAGGGATAGGGTTGGGGAAGGAACCAGCTGTGGTGACATTTTCAGTGCTTTACATTAATCTAGATTTTTTTTTACCCCAGCTGAGACAAGATGTGAGCTGTAAAAGGGGGAAGGCAATGCTAGCAGCTGCCACCACTGCATTTGCGGGCACGCAGGGCACATAAACCTGCAAAACGCCCGCTGCCTCTCGGCTGGCTGTGGCACGCTGCAGGGCATAAGCCTGCCTCTTCTTGCCCTTGTGATGCCAGTGTCGTGCAACACCGAGATTCTCAACAGCAATACCAAAATTGCTGCATCTTATCCTCTAACACTCACACCAAAATCTGTTGTGATAGCCACCAAACGCAGTGAACCTCTCTCTTTGCCTTTTTAGATGTTACTCACTGTTCTTTGGTGGTAAGCTCTTATTCAAAGAGAGAACTGGTTTCAATTACTTAGATAAAAGATGCTGGGTAGAATTACATACCAGAGAAGGTAGGCTGACTTGTCACAATCTTTTAAGATTGCCTTTTTTTTTGGAGGAATCTTAACTTTTTTCCCCCTTAGAGAAAATGATTCATAATCTTAAATGAGTGCTTGGAAAATGTCACCTCAAGGTACTACAGAGGAGGCCTTCCAGGCTTATGAAGCTATACAGAAGTTAGCTAATGGGACTTTTTTTTTTTCTTTGCTCATTTGTTTTCTCTTTGTGGAACAAGGGCTCCTGCTTCACTCAAAATGAGAGAAGAACGTTTTAAACAGCTATGTGGAGAAAGTGGAAACATTCAGTTTTGCTTAGATATTCCTTCTCTGGGTTTTGTACAGACTCCATGATAATCTACAATCAAAACAAAATTATACTTTTCCTCTTTTATGTATTTGAGAGGTTTTTTTCCCCACATCTACCCTCTTCTTAAAGCTAAACAAGTCTTCTGTTCAGATCGTATGACTGACTGGATGATGAAAGATGCTTCTTCATGGATTATGAGCTTGCTTTGAATTTTTTCCTTTTCTGTAACACAATTCTAATTCCTCAGCTTGCGCTCCTGCCACCAGAAACCCTTATTTTGTATCTTCAGTGAAATATACTGAATTAAGAATAGGTTTTTCTTCTCATTTGTTTTTATTTGTATGTGCTGACAGTAATTCTTTCTAAGGGTTTGATTCAAAGGCTGTGTAAGTCAGTGGAATTTGGATGACAAATCATAGAAAACAGGACTGGAAGAGATATCAAGAAATCAACTGATCCAAACAAGACCTACTGTATCTATTTAGTTTCTGACAGATGCTTTTCTGATATACGCTTAAAGATCTTCAGTCACTATTTTTACTTTTAAAAGAATTTCCTAGCACCCAACTGATTTTCCCTTTCTGTCCATTATTTCTTGTCCTGTCCACTGTGGACAGAGAGAACAAGGCGTCTCCCTTCCTCTTGGAAGGCGTCTTCAGTACACTTGAAGACTCTTTTCCTACCTCCCTCGGTTTCTCTTCTTGAGGATCAACACCCCCATTTGTTTGGTCGTCCCACATGGTTTATGTTTCTCTCATCTGAGTTCTAGCTTTTGGATGTCCGTCTTGACTCCTGGCACCCAAAACTGGATGCAGAAGTCCACCTGACACCTACCAGTGCTGACTATAGAGGGAGGTCCTGGTGCTGGGGAGAAGCCACGCAAAGGGCTAGAGGTCTTGGACGTGACAGCAGACAGCCAGCACAGCATAGGTGGCTTGGGGCTTTTCTTGTTGGTAGAAGCTGCTGCTTCAGATTAAGGCTTATCTAAATTATGCCAGAAGCAATCAGTCATGTTAAAATATTCTAGAAGCTAAAGACTGCCTGCGTGTGGGAAACTTAGCCACGTGCTTTATAGTCTTGGCCAAGGGAGATGGTATAGGGCCTTCTGACACCTGGGAATTAGTCTGCCGATTAGATCTTTCACTGGTGGAGCATAAAATACTCCCCTCGCAATGTATTTTCTGTAGCTTAGTTGTTGATAGCTTGCAAATATCTTAGTGCTATTCCTTAAACACTTCTGAGGGAATGTTCATCACCTGTTTTTCTTCAAATGACTTTCTGAAAAGACCAAAGGGGAGCTGACATGACAAATCATAGGGTAAAACAGATTATTAGCAGCAAGAAGGCATCCTTCAAGATGCTGAAGTTGTGTGTTCAAGAAAGGAAAGGGAGGACAAGGCTCACAAATCTTTAGGAGCCCTTTGAAGGAGTCCCCAGGCAAATGAACAAAGAGATCTGGGTGATATGGTCCTCAGGGAATTCACAAAGGCATTTGAAAAAGTGCTTCACCCAAGGGTCTTACAGGAAATAACCTCCATAAGTTTCTCGCATGGGTAAATAATTGTTTAAAAGATGGGAAACAAGAGAGAGGAGTAGAGAGCCCATTTCCACAGCAGAGCCTTGCGCAGGTCTGTGCTACAGCCCATATTGTTTAGTATTTTCATAAATGTTCTAAGAAAACGGGGTGAGCAACAAGACGACAAGTTTGGAGGTGATGCCAGCCTATTCAAGGTAATAAAGGCAAGGGCTGACTGCGAAGAAGTGAGGAAGTGCCTTTTCATACCGTGCCCCTGAGCAATAAAGTGGGAGATGAAATTCAGTGTGGAAGTAAGAGAGGAAGAGAGGTGGGGTGAAAGTCCCAGCATTGTATTGGTGATGATGAGCGCGGAATTGAATACTGTTACTTGGGGAAAAAAGATGCGGTTATAACATTGTGCTTTGAAAGCATCACCTCGATGCTTAGTATTTGTTAAAAAAAAGCAGACTTACTGTTAGGAGCTATTAGTAAAGTAATACAAAACAAAAGAGGAGACAAAAGAGGAGACACTTTTCAGCACTTCAGACATCCATGCTTTGCCCACACCTTGAATACTTGGTTCAGTTCCAGCCCTTCAGACGCAGCAGGAGTGGAAAAGGCATGGAAAATGAGTGATTAGAGTCAGAGAATGGCTTTGTATGAAGAACCATAAAATAGTCTAGAATTCTTTAGCCTGGAAAAGAGATGAGGGGATATGACAGGGGCTTGTAAAATGATAACTACTAACATCGAGACAAAGAAGAGGGAATGATGGTTCGTTGTTTCTTCCAACACAAGAGTAAAGGAACACCAAATAAAGCTACTGAGCAATGCTTCAGAGCAAACCAAAAGAGTTGCTGCTTCACGGCACGTGTGGCAGACACAAGGAACTCCTTTCTGCAGGATGTTGTGGATGCTGAAAATTTTCAGAGGTTTAAGACGTCGCTGCTCAGATTTATGGGAGAAAAAATTTATCAAGGGCTGTTGTATGCAAAGACACTATCTCTAGCTCAGAAAATCCATGCGCTGCAAATCGCTGGAGGCTGGGAGGGTGTTCAGGGAAGTATTGTATTGGGTTGGTTCTGTTCTCCTCTTCCCTGGTTATCTGCTGTTTGTGACCGCCAGAGACGAGGCACTGGATTTGCCTTTGGTCTGATATGATGCTGCTGCTGTTACATTCACTCTGTCTTTCTTACAGATGTTCAGCCATTGCAGTTCTTACTAGTTTTAATGGATTGTTTTCAGCGATCCAAGCAAATTGTCCAGTTACTGTCAAAGAAATCCAGCCAGGATAATGAAATCTGGCAATTTCAGGACGGTAGCAATAGAACCTAGAATTGAAAGAATAAAATAATGCTGAAGAAGACTCAGTCCCCTTTAAAGGAGTAGTAGGAGGGAAAAGAAAATGCACCTAAACAGTCATGTATCAGAGCGGCATGTAAAATGGCCAGCTGAGGAGTGTTATTAATGAAGTGGTGAACTTTAAGTCCACGCATAACATGCCTCCAGTAGGAAGGTTCTTATTTCCAATGCCTGGGGTAATCTAGCAAAATCCGAGCCATATCTTTAATGAACAAGGTAGGCTATCAATCAGCACGGAGATGACACAAGCATTTCATACAAAAACAAAACCCTAAACAACCCCCCCTGCAAAATCAAGGCCACTGCAATGCCTCCCAAGGCTGCCCGTCCTCGTCAGGCAGGCAAAGAGTCGTGAATCTGCATGTGACTGTTAAAGGCAGAGCTGCTACTAAGTCGGCGGTAGTTATTTTTAGCAACTAGTTTAAATTGTTCCGATATTGAATCTGCACCGTGCAGGGGTAACATCTTTAAAATGCAATTCTGTGGTAGGTGGCAACAATCAAGCTGAATTACTGACATTGTAAGGAAATGAAAAGTCAAACTGCTGACCATGTGTATTTTATGGTATTTAATTAAAAGTAGATAACATAGTGTGAATGAACCACAAATCAGATAAAAATGGCAGTATATTCTCATATTTAACACATATTTGACTTGTGGTTGCTTGACAATTTAGCAGAACAGGTCTATGACGGTCTCCAAATATAAAATCAGGAGTGTAATTAAAAATACTGCGGGGAAGAAGCAATATTCAGTTCAACCCTGAACTACGTTAATCACAGCCACAGCTGTATCACTTCCATTCCCTTTAACAAGAGCCTCTTTTTTTTTTTTTTTTTTTTTTTTTTAATAAAAGAGGGAAAAAGAAGCCCAGGCTTTTGCTAAATCAGAGTGTCAGGTTTAAGAAGTTCAGTGTGCGGTGTGTGGGGTGGGGAAGAAGGGGGTGGCAGAGGCAGAGCAGAGGCTAGCGGGTTTGCTAGGAGCTGTGGTGCAGCTGCCTCAGCTTGGGGCTGTGCCATGGCCAAGGCTGTGCACCAGGGCTGCGGCTCCTCTCCCACCTTTGGCACAGGCTTGTGCTGTGACCTTGAGAGATTCATTTATTGCAGGCTGTGCCACGGCTCCTTCCCTTGTAAAGCAGAGCTATCCTTGCTTTCTCTCCTGATTTCTGTGTTTGGCTAAGAACCAGGAGAGCGGAGCCCTGATCTCGTCTGGGCGCTTCTGCAATAATCTCACTGTTACAGGGGCATTTAGCTCAGCTCTTCTCCCATGCTAACCTATACACGTGTGCTGCCTGCTTGCTGCCGCCGGTCTACAACAAGCAAGGAAACACAAGTTGGACTTGGGCTCCCAGCAGCTCTTTTGTCAGTTCTCCCATTGAAAGTGTTGCAACCCAAATTTGTGGGGCTTTGCTGGGCACACATAGCGGTGTTCCCCTGTCCCACGGGGAGGGAGCTCTCGCAGCCTGACAAAGAAGAGGTGGTACCATGCATCTTTTCATTAGAATTTAGATGAAAAGTCTCAACTTCTTCTTGTAACTCCAGCTGAAGAGACAGCTCTTAGAGAATGAGTGTTTAGACTTTTCTTGTTTGATGTCTGTCAGTACAGCTTTCAGCCAAAATAAATAAAGTTAGGCTCTCCATTCAAAGGGAAAGGAGGGAAAAAGGGAGTTCAGGCTCCCCGCGCTCACCTTTAGGATCCTCACAGGTAACGCCTGCCAACTTATCGGCTCCAGTCTCCCTCCCCTCTGCCCCCCATGGCTACAAAATGCTGTTTTCTGCTGTTTGAAGCCCCGGTTGATTTTTTCCCACCTATCTGTATTGCCACCTTCTTTTCACCAGAGTATCCAAATGTGTTGCAGCGTGACTGACTGCGGAGGAAGGAAAAACCTCCTCTGCAGGTCATTATGAGGGGTTTTTCCAGGTGACTCCATCTCCTGGAAATCCCTGGGAACTGGAGGGTGAAGACCAGGCAAAATGAATTAATGCACATCCAATTTGAAAAATATAATGTTCTGCTATTTCTTGCAACTGGGCAGTTGAGTTTTGCATTTTTTTCAGTGTATTGTTGTACTACTGGGGCTCCCTGTGGCATCCAGGGATTTGTGCACAAAGGAGCCGTGTTTGGGACAAGGACTAAACAACCTCCTTGCTGTCAGTGGAAGAATTCATGAAAGGATTTCCGTGTTGCAATTCCCATTTCCCCCTCTCTTCGGTGGGTTACAGCTGATTAGGAGAGAGTGAGATTTAGGTTCTGGTAGCAGAATCCTATCGTCTAAATCTCACTGCTATTATTTTTTACTGTGGGAAACATTAGTTGACATGCAATTGCAGTAATACCCGCTAGTCTCCACAGACATTATTTATTCATTTGGAAAAGGCTGTTGTCTCCTTCAGTTTTGTGTGGAGTTTCAGAATTTCAAAGACCCTTTTGGTGAGGTTTTCTTGCACTGTGTACAGTATAATTCAATATTTCTTGTCCTTTTATTGCAAAGCTAATTGTAGCACCATTTGTTAACTTGGGAATTGGGCTATTTCTTATCTCTTTTTAAAATCGTACTTTTTAGCTTATTCTTGACTTCACCGTCTTGTAGCCTGAGTGAGTGTAATGCAACACAATGGACTTGCAGGTAATCAATAAAAGCTTTGGAGGTCAGAGATGGCATTTGACAAACTTACACTCATGATTAAATATTCTGCTGAAGGAAATACTGAGAGGTTTTTTAAAAGGTAAACTCAGAGTTGCCCTGATGACCCCAAGGTTAGTATTCTGTGCTGCCACGTAGAGGAGCTGGCTCTGGAGTCACTTTTTGGGCCAACAGAGTGGCTGCTTGCTCCACAGGCTGCCTGCAGCCTGCTCCCATTGCGGTCAATGGGATGCCCCTTTTGACTTCAGCGGGGCTAAGATCTCACTCAGTTTTAGGGATGTAACCGAGCCACCTGGGTTAGGAGCCTTGACACCGCGGTCTCCTTTATCTACTCAGTGGAGAGAAATTATTACAGAAAATCTTTAGGGATGGTGGCTTTTTTAAACAATAGCTGGGTGCAAGTTGGATTGCAACAGGTTGCTCTGCTACAGCTGTATGTATGTGATGGGCAGGAGTGACTTTAAACTAGTCTTAGTCATCCAAATGTTCCTGCCAAGCAGTAGCAGGCAGTTTGGTGGGTACCTGGAGCAGAACTTCTGGTTCTGTTTTTCTGAGAGGAAACTGGTTAATGCACACCAGGTGATGCACACCAAAACTGCCTTGTGCCGTCAGTGACGAACATCAGGGGATTTGCTTCAAAGTTTCATGACTGCTCTGAAACAAAACGCTAAATGCCAGTGCCCTTTCTGTCATTGCAGGGGCACAGCGTGGTCTCATGAAATCTAGATGTCCTCACGTGCAGGTGGTGCTACCCCTGCTCTGGTACTGCTGATGGTTTGCATGCTGCCATTTGGTGGGAAGCTGGGAGATGCTTTTGCATGTTGATAGCTTAACTGAGAAGCTGTAAATTCAACATATTTGAGTTCTAATTCTGTGAACGAGTGGTGCAGCCATGAGGACACAGGTCCTGCTGGGAGGGCAACAGGTGACTAATTAAGAAGGTACTAGAGGAGCATCCAAGTATTTGACAAAGGTAACAGGCACCTCCAGGAGTAATCATCATCTCACTGTCACTGTTGTCTGGCTGTGGACAACTTGTGGCTAGGAATGATGATGGTCTCTCCGTGGGAATTTCTCTTTACGTCACCCAGACGCCCATAGCGAAAATCCTTTTCAGAGTAGTTGCACCTCTGTGGCATCCTTCACCCCCAAGGGTTCAAAGGCACAGAGAGAAGAGCTAGAAATAAGAAGGTTGTCTCCAGACTACATGGCAGTGAATGACTGGGGCAGAATGAGGTTGCTCAAGCTGGAGACTGATCCAGGACGTGGAAGGAGTAATAGTAATGGGGAAACGTGGCGTGGTAGCAACAGTAGGAAGCAGCAGCAGGAGATGACGTTGGCAAAACTTTCCCGTTCTAGAAGTTAACTCCATGCATTTTCTGAAGTCAGTTGTAGGTACTTTTGGGAAGTGATATTTGGGTGACAGCAGAACGAGTATATTTGTGGCATGGCATCCCAGTATGCCACTGAGCAGCTTGTCTCGGTGGAAGTAAAATGTGAGAGAAGTACATCATTTTGCACTGAAAACATTTCAAAAGGACACGAGCCAACAGAGTGATAAAACTTCTCTCTCCAGATGTTCTCCCCAGAGTCATTAAAATAGGTGGTCTTAATATTTACTTTTTGATCTTCAGTATGCTACCTTCCCAAAAGCCAGTAACAAAACATGTGATTAAATGCGTGCACAGGCGAGTCTTTTTGCTGGGGCAGCAGGAGCGGGGGGGCATACTGACACCTCGTTTAGTTTGCCACTCCGTTTCCCTCCAACAAAACTAGCAGGCTACCTGCCGTACCTTGTTTGCAATCTGCATGCAGTAGAAGGCTTCAAAGCTCTTAAGGAAATGCATTTCAAATGTTCTTCCTGTTATAAAGCACGCAGCCAGCGCAGTCATCCAACCATGTCAGAGAAATCCGTAAAAATGAAGATAGGCTGGTGTAAATCAAAAAGTGAGCGTTGAATCCTGAGAGTTTTGCAACTGCAAAAAGTGTCACATCCAACAGAAAGCAATATATAATGAGTATATACCGCGCCAGTTACAAGAGCACGACAAATGGCCTCGCAAGCACAACACAGGCTTCATTTATACTGTTTTCTTTCTGAGGTAGGATGGTAACTCCGTAATGTCTCCGATTTTTTGTTGCTCTAGTGAACCTCCTCCGCTGAGAGGAGAGACAGTCGAGTGTGTTATACTTGCGTTCTCTCAGGTATAATACACAAGATCCATAATAATTCAATAACATGAGAGCTCGGCTCTCGTGTTTGTTGGAAAGGATTTACTTTGCTTTCATTGGGATAATTACGACCGATTGTAATAAGCACGGATATAAACTCTCGATCTTTGCTCTGCTTTCAGAGCTGCAGACTGCAGGTTACGTGTGAGTTGAGGACAATTACAACTTAGTTCAAAGTCTGGAGACTTCAAAAAAGGCGCGGGGTGGTGACTCCATTTAGTAAATCATAATTTGACGCTTTTTTCTCCATTGCTCATAATTACTCTGGAAGTTTTACTTGCACAGATGGTTTCTGGATTCCAGGGCAGGGCAAGCGCATTTTGCAGCATAACTTGTAAATCCCATCTCAAACTACCATGGCAAGGGTCCTGATGAGAGCTCACAGCACCTTCCTGCTGACCTGCGTGCTGCTTGGATAAAGAGCCAAACTGGGGTGAATATGTGCCAAGTTTCTGGACCTTTGTACTCGACACCAGCCCATCAATAGGCATGTTGGGAAATAAGTGGCATGAGAAGGTAAAATTTTCTGGTAAAAATGGGCGTTCCCCAGGGAGGTGGGAATTAGCTGGGTTTCAGGCATCTCAATTATTCCATGGACGGAGCCTGGTATGACTTTTTCTGAGCATAACTGCATATGAGCTGCAGCTCCGGGAGGACAGGAGGCTCTTCCCCACGCAGTGTCCTCTCACCTGCCTCTGCTCCCCAAAATGCTATGGGAGCGGTTGGCTTTTGAGAATGACGACGTTCACAGAAATCCTAGTATCTATGACTGCCTTCTGGCAGCCTCCTGCTTCCCTGAATTGTCTGGGATATGGTATCCTCTGTTTTCCCTGACACTGCAAACAGGTTGAAATGATAGACGAAAGGGGAGCGGGACAGAGCTGTGACTTAGTGCCTTAGCCTTTCACTGCTGGAGTCCAGGGTTCAGAGTATTCCTTTGAGCAAATATGAAAATGGGTTTAATAGTTTCTTTCTAAATCCTTAGTGGACGTTTGGCAAGATCATAAAACCACAGCACAATTTGGAAAAGAAAAGCCCAAGACTCTGGAACAGGAAATCTGTCGCTGAATGGAGCTGAGGTAGAAGGCAGAGAGGCGTGGAGAAACATGCACAACAGCTTCATCTAGGTATTTCTAATAAGCCCACACTTGTTATACACCAAGTGCACCCACTAATTAAGGAATAAGGAGAAAAAAAGATAGTTGAAAAGCCTGACTAGTTTTTCTCTGGGAAATGCATTAGACAATTGGAAAGTACACATAGTCCTATTATTCAACTTAATTTACACTCACTCTCCTAGTCCACCGCAAGAATTTATGAACCTGGAAGAGCTATAAGTCCCTTAACAAAGTAAACAAACTGTAACTCAGTCTTGTGTTCTTCCAGAGACCCACCACCTAAGGGTTTGGGTGGTTTTTTTTGGTTTGGGGTTTTGTTTTTTTTTAACTAAAGGTGAAGAGATAATTCAGTACGTAGTGCTATGTCTCTTGTCTCAGGGGCAAACAATTCACATTACTGGAATTAGACTATTAGAATAGACTTCAAATGCACAGTGAACCTCGGCAAATAAAATCCACCAGCCTTCAGCTATGACTTGTCTTTGCACGTATGAGGAGTCTCGATAGAGGAGGTAGCACCGGGCTGCTGTGCTCTTTGCAAGTGGCTCAGCCTTTTCCGAGCGGCAGTGCGGCTCCCCTCCCCCAGGCTTGACAAATTCAGAGCAACAACAGCCAGAAGATTAAGCAAGTGTAACTAAAACTATTCTTATGTCAGGCCCCTATTTTAATCTCCTCCAAACGATCTGAAGCATACTCGTTAGTCCGTACAACATATCGTCTCCTTCTGAACGTGTGAGGCACTTCAAGAAAGAAAGTTTTTCGCACTGTATACCAGACGACCTTGATGTGATAGACTGCGGGGTTTTGTGACACTGCACGCTCAGTGCTATTCAACACTTTGCCTGAAAGGGAGGAAGGAATGGATTTATTGACTTGTGACTTTGACTCAGGCCTGTGTATCAGGACTGTTATTATGTGGAATGATTAGGCTGCAGTGTCAGGGACAAGTTAAACTAGAACAACAAAGGACCTCCTTAACCTTTACCTGGACACAAGGCCATTCATAATGACTTGCATGGTTTGGAAAACTAAGTATATCTTGTGGCACTCAATACTTCTGCAGCTACAGCAAATGAACAGAAATGGAAAAGATGGATTGCTGAAGGAGATGAAATGTAATTCAATTCTGCATAGTCCTGTTTAGAATACCGAGTTCAGGTCCGTGTCAAAAAGTGGCAAAGGCATCATCATTTCTTCTGAGTGAAGCAGGAATTTTAAAACTGGAAACAATAGATATCCACTTGGGAAACTTCTGTTTTTTCAGAGGGTATAACAAAAAATGCTGGCCCTACAGGAGCTTTCCTCACGTGAATTGTACATGAAACCATTATTAACACTAAGAATAGCCAGGTGCCAAACATGAAGAGAAGGTCCTCAAACAGCAAAGGGAGTCACTCCCACAAGATTCCTGATGTAACAGTCCATTTGTGGTTTTAGATTAGATTCAAAATATTGCTTTCCTTTTCTTAATGGTCATTATCAGACCACAGTATGAATGAGTCAGTGGATTTTGGATGGCTGAGATCTCGCCCCTGCTCAAGCTGATAATAGTTTTGCCCCTGGTTTCAGGAGGTGCCGAGTCAGGGCTCGGTGCTTTGCAGCGCTGAGTGCTCGTCTCTGTGTGTTGCCTGGTTTGAGAGTGCTTGCGCCTCGCAGGCTCCTCTCCTTCCCGACAGTGTTTATTGCTGATATCCAGTTGTGGGATCCCAGGCAATTTCCCATTTGTGAAGAATGGCAAAGGTCCTTCTTCCAGAAAGCGGTTGTACCAGTCATTGTAAAAATGTCTGCAGAAAGAAATTAAAATAAGCACTGTGTGATACGAGAGTTGAAGAAGCGATGCAAAATAAGTGTCTTAGTGGCAATATGAACAAGTATGCTGCTTGGGGAAAGAGAGGCCAGTTTCTGATGAGATGTGTTTGATCTCTCCAGTACTGTATGAACTTCTGAACTCAGAGCTCCCAAGTGTCCCTAAGTTGCCGAGCTTGGAGAAACTATAACTAGCATCTTGTCTTTGCCCCTGTCTAGCACAGGCCCCCAAAAGCTACAGGATAAAGAGCATCCTTCTCTTCTGCCTTGATGTATATGATGAGTGGGAATTTGTGTTTCAAGCTAAACATACCTGCTCGGTTCAGCTGCAGTCTTGCATCTGACATATTTTTTTTAAAGTGCTCTGTAAAGCACACCATTTTCATGTGGGAGCAAACTGCTCTACTGGCTTAGGTGCTTATAGTGAGGTTTGCATTTGGCTTGGTGCCCCGAAAAAGCACCGTCACCTCTGTTTTTCCTTTCTCCTCTGTGCTCTGGTTTCCCTCTGAGCAGAAAGAAGCCAAACGTCTCTTAAAATCTTTGGTCAGCCCAGTGCTGGTGAAGCCACCGCTTCCAGGGGCCAGGTCAGCTCACCACATTGCCTCCCCAGAAAATTTCAGCTGCTTCCTCCAATGTCCTGGTTAGATGGTTTTCTGCGACCATAAATACTGGATCTGTTTTAGCCGTCTGTTTGTCAACCAAGAAACAAATGCTATGGAGAGGCTGCTTCTCTTTCTCTGTGCTGGGCAAATGGGCCTTCCTTTCACAGAAACGAGGTGTGGTGAACCTATGGCTACTCTTTATTTCGCTTCAGAGGTTTTTCTTTTTTTTTTTTTTTTCCCTAATCAATTCAGTTGAACAAAATTGCAGCATGTCTTCTGTTAAAAGGTGTTCGTTACATTTCATGGGTGTGAGTTAATTTAACAATAACTGCATTTCCCTGGTGCTATTACAGAATAATGCTAGTTTTTGTGATGGCTGCGTCAAGAGCCAGTCATGGATAGGAACACTGTATACGTGCTGGAAATAAAATTAACAATAAGAAGTGAAAGAACCTCTGGGTGAACCAGATTAATATTAGAGACAGACAAACCAGAATAGCCAAGGTTTGTTTTGAATTTTCCACTGCTTACCTGAACTCCTCAGGTGTACTAAACTAGAAGTTTCAAAGAAACAGTCTTTCTCTTTAGACTGTCGGACATTGTACTTGTACCTGGTGTCGTTACTCTCATGGACTTTTTTTTTTAATCTTGCATTCATTTTTGCTACACAGGAGTTTTACTGCTCCTTTTTATCACCCCTAAATTGGTTTGTTGATCTGTCGCATTCTGTCTTTTGAGCTGGTTTTGTGCAGGTTCTCTAACATCAGGGAAATACAAGGGTTTACTGTATAAGCCTTTATTAACTACTCAGTCCCTTGTTTGGCCTGTGAATGACAGTGAGTTTTTCTTTGTCGTTCACATGCTGCTTTCATTTTGTCATATCAATATTGCAGCAAATTAATTAACTTCTGTTCATTTTTTTTTTCATGTAAATCAGAGGGCAGGCTGTCTAGGATTTCTGTAGGAGACAGGAGGGAAGGGCACCCTTTTGCTACTCCCAACTCTAGGACTAACTCAGCTTGCTTATGGGTAAAATCACCTGGAGCAAATCTGGCCTCCCATCTCCCAAGATGTGGGCTTCCCATGTGGGGGCCTCTTTTTCTAAGAGGCAGGATTTGAAGGTGCTGGGTAGGATATCATGTGTAAGGGCACCACAGGCCCTTATGTATGATAGGTTTTCAGGAGCAGGATCCTTGTTCTTGTTGCAAGATGCCAACAACTTGCCTTTTGTTCAAAACAGGGTAAAGGACCTTTTATCTTGAACAATTACCATCTCCTGAAGTTACAGGCATCTGAAAAGAAGGTAGAACCTAATATCACGCACAAGAGCCAAGAGGGCTGTTCAGAGAGGTTGAGAGAGGTGCAACATGTCCAACATAACACTGTAAAAGGGAGAAGTTTAGGAGAAAGCTGCCAAACGTTTCTTGCAGATAGCACATGGAATGGGTTGTTTTACTCTGAACCATACAACATTTATGCAGAAAAAGCATTCAGTGTTTGCATCACTTTTTTTTTTCTTTGTAAGTACTGAAAATTGTAAAAGACTAAGCCTGCCTTAATATTTTTAAGTGAATTATATTTTTACTGATAGATTTTCAGCTGTGATGATCTTAGAAGTTTTCCAGTGATGTGGCTGCCCCCGCAAGAGATCGTAGCCAGCAGAGAGGGGTGCTCCTTTACACTTTTGGTTCTCTTAGGATCAGGCATCTACTTCCAAAAGTTAGTGGTCTCTGCAGGCACCAAAAGATCAGCAACCTCCGAACGATTTCAGACAAATCACTGTTTTGTGTCAGAAGAGGCTAGAAGGGATGTTCAGAGCAGCATATTAAATATAAAGCAGGTAAAGCATCCCACACTTGCCAGGGTTGGCGGATTCCTTTCTCCTGTTTTGTTCCCAGTTAAACATTGCATGTTTGTGACTTCGACTCAAAGTGCACTGGACATACTTTTTGTTTCAAAGAGATTATGAAAAGAAGCCAACAGGGTGAAGGAGAGGAAAGATGTAATCAAAGGAACTACTGAGGGAAGCTGAAGGAAGAAGTCAATACACAAGGAGGAAGATATTGAAAAGAGCAAATATTTTTAACCAAGAGAGATGCAGAGCTACTGACTGGCTGCAGGTGCCTGGAGCTGCTTGGGTGGGAAAGGTGATCCCTAACCACATTTGCCGGCCTTCGGGGTCACCTGGCAGCCACGCTACTGGCTGCAAGTTGAACCTGCCTGAGGTCGTGCTGGCTACTAAAATCCTCAAATTCTGGCATCTAGTGATTCTGAGAGTACAAGGTTAGGAGGAAGGATACAGGATTGGTTATGTGAGTGTTATACAACCAATGACATTATCTAATTAAAACATCAGCATAGCTCTTTCTAAGCTGCTCCGATAATAACTAAGGCGGTTGTGGCCTGGCTGTACGCTGAGTCTGGCTGAGCCATAGGCTGCAGACCGGATTTACTGCATACTATGGCAGCAGAAGTTGCTATCTTTAGAGCACCTCTTCTTTCTGACACCTGGCGTAGGACACCGAGACGGAAGGGACCTTGAGGAAGGTCATTGTGCATATCCCTCTACGCTAAGGAAACATCTCCTGCACCTCTAGCAAAAGAAACTCCACATGGCTCTTGCCAGTCTCTTCCAGAGCTTCACTATTCCTGCTGTTGGAAAGACCTTTCCTAATAAGTGACTTTATAATAATGATCTTCTTTGCTGCCAGCCTTTTCTTGTCCTTTTGGTCATGGGCATGGAAAACAGATTGTTCCCTTCCTCTTTGCTGCAGCCTTTTATACACTGGAAGACTGTTATCATGTCTCCCCTCAGTCTTCTCTTTAGAGCAAACAACCCTACTGTGTTCAATCTTTCCTCACAAGTCATGGTTTTTAGACCTCTGATTGTTCTCCTCCCTTTCCTCTGAACTCTCTCCAATTGGGCCATGCCTTTCGTGAAGCGCGATGCCTGCAGGAGAACACAATGCCCCGGGTGAGGCCTCCCTGGCACTCGGCAAAGTGCAAGCATTGCTTTATGAGTCTTGCAGACTCTACTTCTGTTTAAACATTGCAGTATGGCATTTGCCTTTTTCTCAGCTGCATGCTATTGTTGGTGTACATTCAGCCTGTGATCCACAGCCCCCGGTCCTCTGGTTTCTTTTCTGCGGAGCTGCTATCCTGGCAATTGTTCCCTCTTCGTTGCTCGCATAGGTTAATGCACGGGGTAGATGGAGCAAACACCTACTCCATCTTCCCCGCTGCCCCCAAATCCACTTCATGTCAATTTTATGCTTTTCCTACTTAATATAGAGTCCATGTGTTGAGGGAGTGTTGAATATCAAATGGATGCGAAGAGGCCTTTATTAAAATAACAAGGATAGCATAACATGGCAGGTATACAGCAGCAGGGAATAGTACATAGGTTTGGGTTTAGGTAGTAAAACATTGGACTTTGCTCTTATTAATGGTTCTTCCTTTGAAAATCGAAAGTGCTTAAGCTGCAGGAAAACAAACATAAAATCCCGCTTATTTCTTTAGCAAGTCTGGGTGATTCCCTCAAGCTGGTGTGTCTCTTGCAGTTTCTATTTTTTTTTTTTTTTTTTCAGAGGTAAAGCTTACTCACTGGTTCTTTGGGCTGGAGACTGCTTTCTGTGCGACATGAGGAGGTCTCTTCCTCCCTGGTGCTGGTCCATGCCTAGACAATCCAGCTGACGGGGGAAAAGAACAATTATCTGGAGGTTTTGGCATAAATCATTACTGGCTCTCGAAATGGGTTGTTCCTTAGCTCCTTCTTAGTGGGTTTACTAAAACAGGTTATTTATCTCAAAATCTTCTCTGATAGTTACGGAGTATGCTTGGAAGCAGGAGATACGTCTACCTATGTTTTACTGTAAGCGGAGGGATATATTTAGGGGTAAATTTTGTGTGTGCTCCCCAGCCAGAGAACATGAAGGTTCAGCTTCAAGGTGCCTGGCTGAGGCAATAGCTCCTACCAGGGGAGTCAGCACATCAAAACGTTGCTTTCTCTGGCAGAATAATGGAGATCTGGTACAGCACCTTCTAATTTTTCAAACAGCACAAAGTGCAATTCCAAATTAACCAGCACACCTCCACCTTAATTTTTCATTTTACTTAACCTCTCTGTGTCTGTTTCCCCATCTGTAAAACTGAGATAATACTTACCTGCCTCACAGGGATGTTATGAGGATTAATTAATTGATGTTTGTACAGCGCTTTGAATATGCAAAGCGCTATATGTGCTAAGTATTATTATTTAGTTTAAATGCAGCTGAACAGGTTTTGAATGCTGGGAGAGAGCTCTGTCACTGACACCAATCTATCACAATGTGGCTAATGATATAGCTTTGGGAACCAGGCAGACAATTTTCTTATTCTGTGCCATAATTAGCCAATATCAATAACCAAAAAAAAACCTTTGTAAGAATTGCAGGGATTGACCACTACGGGATCACTGCAGAAATCCCAATCCAAATACCTCACAGTGGAATCAACCAGTAGCAAATGGATCACTCTCAAAAATCACCCAGCTCCGATGGGAATTAAGAGTATCTGCGGGGCTGGAAGAACACTGTCGTGCCCCATGGGAAAAGTAGAGCATTGTCCGACTTCAGAGCATGAATAAATATCAAAAAAATATTTAGGGGGGTCTTTCTGTTCAGCGTGGCATCCAGCCCAGCTTTTGCAGCCATAGCTAAGAGCATCACCTGCCCCCCTGCATGTGTGCAAATGGTCTCCAAGCCGCTGTTTGTTCTGTTGCGTTAATAAGCGACGGTAGCCCCAGCAGCAAAGGGGCCTGTCTAGCTGGAGATACAAAAGGCTGGTTCAGAACTGGTAATATGGGGTGTGTATATATGGACTGGGGGAGAGGAACTTCTTCCAAGAAATACAAGGAGATACTCTATAATTTTTCTCTTGGCCGCAGATTTATTTCGGTTTTAGTAGTTCTTATTCAAATTCATCAGGGGTAATTAATGAAAGATATAGGAAGGCCAGCACACACCTAGGATCCTCTGTTTGTAGCTTGAATTATGTTGAGCTGTTTGGTCTATTGGTTCACTACCTCAAGCCTAGTGCAGTATTGTCATCCTTTGCTTTACAACACAGTCATTATATCCCTAAACCACATTGTGATACACTGTGGCTTCTGTTTACGACTCCCGAAACTCCCACTCCATATATCACCTGCCATAAAACCCATCAAACTGCTGCTAGTAAAATGGTGCACAGTGGTCTAAGTAGGAGCCAGGCAAATTGTGTGATACCCTACTGTGGTTAATGAGAGTGAAAATGTGGTTAGGATTTTATTCAGGCGATGTTCATTTGCAGGGCCATTGTAGTGAGGTGGCAAAGAAAAGAGTCTTTTGTTAACCTGAATGACAATATATTTTCTATTGTACGAAGTAGCTGAATGCAGAGTTTGCCAAGTTATACATCAATTGTAAATAAGTCAAACTGTGACCTTGAATGGCTACATTTTTATTGCTTGGGGGTCTTGAAAACTAATTAATACACTGAGATGTTATAGCGACCATATGAAACCTGTTACTGGAATTTAAACCATTGCGGAGCAGTTCAGACCAGTCATTGACAACTACAAAAATATAAAAAGTAATCTAGATGTGCGTGTCAGGAAGGTTTTTTTTTTTTTCTTACTTTCTGTTAGAGGGCTGTTGGGCTGTGCTGTTCAATTGTCTAGGTTGTAGGGGAAGCAGAAATTCTGGCGGAGGTGTGGTTTCTGCTGCAGATCCTGAAGGGTGACACTGAGCCCTGCTCCAGCTGGGTGGTGAAGGCTGCTCCCGATTGAACCAACACTTTTAGCCCCTGAAGCCAAGGACATACTCAGCTGCATCCCAGTGCTGCTTTGGGCTGAACCTGGGATATAAACCTTTCACTCTCTTCCCCTCCCCTTCCATCCTGGTTTATGGAGGGAGATCTGGGCATGTGGGACCAGCAGCTGGGACCAGCTCATGGTCAAGGTGGGCATGGAGACACTGCAGTAGCTCGTGCCATGTGATGTAGATGGGGTTGGTGGGGCCATAAGGAGAGCCAAAGCTCTCAACAGTAGGCTTTGTGCCTCCCAGAGCAAACAGAAGTTTAATTTCACAGTCCAAAGGGAGACCGTAGTTCCACAAGATGCTTAAGCACTTACGCAATCTTGAATATGTAAAAAAAAAAAAAAAAAGCCACTGAGGCCAACACAACTTCTCACATGCTTAAAATTAAGCATGTGATGAAAAAAACCCTCCTTGTTAAATCATGAGTGGTGTAAAAATTGTAAAAGCAATTGTCAGTTGATTAGTTTCCACAGTCCTCATCATGTTTCTGCTTGTAGTTGTCTCATTCATTAAAGTGCAATGTAGTTTTTTGTTTGTAGTTGGTTTTTTTTTCCCCCCCCTGTCTATTTTTAATTACAAGACCAAATCTTCAGTGATATAGCTTGAAGACAGGGGAGCTGAGTTTTATTTTAGATTGAAATTTTACATACATTTTGCCTTAGGTAAAAAGTTGATTTCCCCTCCTCAGCCAACGGAAAGTAAATTAAGGAAGGCGTGTGTAACAAAACCAAAATTTTGTAGCTGTGTTGTGTGTTTTTTGACTGTTTCTGCTGTTGTACAAAAAATTACATTAAATTAAAAAGGGCTATTTATAAAACAAACATTTTGTAGGCAAAAAGGAAATGCAGCCATAATAAAATTGTCAGTCTCAGTGGAATGACTGTATTGTACTGGGCTTTCGAAGAAAATCAGGCTGGCTCCTTCAGAGGAAATCTGATTTCAATTTAAGAGTCTTATTGAGGAAAACAGCACCACAAAAGGGGAAATTAAACCATAAAAAGTGCATTAAGATAATGTTAAGGATCTAACTTACCACCGCAAAAAAACAAAGCAATCTGAAGTTGAGATAGAAACTTTATCCTTAGCACATCCTCCTGGGTTGAAGTATCGCAGATGCCACCAGAAGCGGTGGGAGGGGACAGGAGGCGTGCACAAGCTGCAGCGAGCTGTGCTGCGGGCTGGTTAAGGTTAAGAAAGAGACTATGTAAGAATTGTACCTTCTCACTGCACAGATCATCTCCGATGCGAATTCTGAGTCACAGCTGCTTCATCCACTGAATGAAAGAAGTTTTTAGTGCTTTCTTTTCCCCCGTCTGGCTTAGAAGAACCTGTACCGCCATAGAGAGGGAACTGGATTATTTTGTGGCTCATGCACCACCAAAAGCTTAGCTAACAGAGACCCTGGTCTTGCAGTCACTTCCAAAGGTGTGGAGACGCTTTGATTTCAAGGAGAAGCAGTTCGGTTCAGCAATGGGACTTCTTGTCCATAGGGGTTAGGCTGAGAGCTCTTTCCAAAAGGATTTTATTTTTTAAAGATAAACATGGTCAAAATCTTAAAGAAACCAGAAGACATGTTAATTTGATACTTTAATGGCATACAAGTGTGCTTAGCATGGCTAATTTTATGCAGGTGTGGCTATAGGTGAGTGTTGGGTGGGTTCAAGGTCGTGTGTATTCTGTTGAAGCACAAGCTGTAGACCAAAAGTTAGCTGGGGAGCGATCATATTGACGGTCAGATCTGTGGAGGAGAATTTCTCTCCTCTTTCCCATCCTTGGGGGAATGTGTCCGTCTGCCAGGATGGCCGTTTGGTCCGTAACGCTTTTACTCCTCAGTAGGCAGATATGGTGCAAGGGTGCCATCAAGGCTCTTCCTCGGTGCGTCTGCTGGGGTGGGAGCAAGTGCTCTGCCGCACGTGGAAATCCCAAATACTTTGTGGTACCTTTATGGTGCGTTTCTCTGAGTTGGCGCTATTGCAGCCCAGGGGGTTCAAAGTCCGCCTCCAAATGGAGGAGGGGATGAAGGTGCCCTGTCCCCGTCTCCGGCATAGCGTCGCACTGTGCACCGTACCTGGGAACAGCAGCAGCTAACCTTCATGTTGGGTTAGCTCTGCTTTTACTGATATCCCTGCGGTCCTGTTGGTTGCTTGTGGAAGTCCTTCCCCAAGCATTTTTCATTTCAGAGGAATGCTGCTTATCGGAGTTACATATGTTCACTTTTTGAGCCTCCCAGCTGGCTTGTGCAGGAGGGAAGTGTTATTTCCACTTTGTTGTGAGGAAACCAAGGCATAGAGGGATCAGGTGGCACAAGACTGTGGGTATCCCTTCACTGCGTGGGCCACCTTAGCCAGCTAGCTCAAAATGCTTGCTACGCTTTGGGAAATACAAAAGTGCCTTCATGAAACGACTGCTGGGAAGGGTTTAGGTGCAAGATTTCCTGCCATGAAGCAGAGAGGCAGATGGTGACTTCCTATGATCTGTTCGTACTCTTAAAGCGCTTTCAGTAGTGTTAGATTTTACTCGGGTGTTGACCTGGAGTATACCTGTCCTGTCTGGCTGTATCATACGTATTTGATGTGGAAAAGAAAACAGGTGTTTGACAATGGGTAAAAATGGTAAACTCAAATAAAGGCACTGTTGCCTTGGAGTGCAAGATGATGGGATGGATTTGCGCAGGTGTTGGCTCCAGAAGTGCCCGCAGCCTCCGTGTGATTTGGGAACTCTGATCCTGTGGCTGCACCACCACCGATACAGCTTGTGCCTGTCAGTGGCCTCTCTTCAATGTGCTTCATGCAGTGGGGCAGCTGGTGTCCCATCTCATCCTCTCCCAGCACGTCTGATTCTTAAAAATCGGGACCTACAGCCTGTAGTCACTACGGGAGTCAGACTCCCTAGGTGTCAAGGGAACTTCTGGCAGAGGGAGAACTGGAGAGCTTGGTAGAACACTTGTGCATCTAGAAATTGGAGGAAGTTTTGAGGAGAGCAGAAACATAAGCAAAAATAAATAAAACATAAACATAACGCCCTAAACTGAAACATATTCATGCATTTACAATCATCAAAATCCCAGGTTAGGCAGATGAAAGAGATTTCAGTGTGTTACAAGTCATAGCAATAATAGCCTTGGGACATTGGCTGGTCTATTCTATTATGTAAAAGTCTCGTAGCCTTGTAATGCTTCCACAGATTAAGAAGTGCCATGTTACCAGCTCTAAATATTTATTTAAATTAAGACTTTCTGCTTCTAACTGAAATCTCCACTGAATATGACGGTATAATAGGGTGCCCTGTTCTATCTGTGTAAATAACACAGATTTTCTCTTGTTGAAATACCTGCGTTAAAAAAACGCAGCAATAACTTGAGACTTCAAAGGTCTAACTTCAAAAGATTTCTTGCATTCTGCTTGACGGGACAGCATCTTATGCACACATGCTTTTTCACTGCTAAATGCCTTAATAATGAGCTTGGGTTCAGATTTTGTGAATCAGAGCCAAGTAACTCTGTTTTATTATATTTGCTGGGAAATGAACTAGCTCTGGGTAATTAGGAAAGCAATTTTATTAGCATCTATTTCATAAAGATTGTTTTTTAATCAGAGTCAGAACCTGCTAGAAATGATTCTTTTATTTTTATTGCACGGCTCTCTCGAATGGTACAGGCCGCCATGGGTCTTAACCCATAGCAAACTCTGCACGCTGAAGGCATTGGTATCACTATTAATCTCTAACAAAGTTATAAAATAACCCTAGGATGGTAGTCCCCTAAATAACACTGCAGAAGCTAATAATTACTGTAGTGTGGTTTACTGCATGATGTCACCCTAGGGCTAAATTATAACTGTCCATGTGTTTGTGCGCCGTAAAGAAGACAGGGCACAAGGAGCCCACTTTCCTCTGCGTCTCAAGACATGCGGTACAGAAGCAACGGGGAGCCATCTCAAGGCCACGGGGAGAACCGGAGGAGAAGTTAGGAGCAGGGTGTTGGGGTGCAGAGGCAACGCAGGGACCAGGAGAGAAGATTGTGGTTCAATTCTCTACTTGGTTTTAATTTCCTGTAGGGAGGACTTGACACTAAATTTGTGATGGTGCTGGGAGAAGGAGCGGTAGCAGAAGGAAAGACCAGCGGGACACCTTTCCTCTTTCTGGAGGTGCTTTCATAGAAAAGGGAGATGCTACTGTACACAGCAAAGGGCAAATAACTGATGGGTTTGGTTCACTGGCCAAACTGGGAGAAGAAAAAATTAAAAAATCAGGCTTGGAGTAATTGTTATGGGAAAACCCATAAAAAAGCCTCTGTTTTGTCAGAGAAACAGGAAGACAAGAAAGATTTTTATTTAGCAGAATGAAAAGTTTCGCTTTCATTTCAAACCCCTCTGTTGTTATTTAACGTTGGCAAATGTCTGGGCACAAAAGGTTATTTTGAAATGAAAAATCAAAACACTGCTTTTTGAAAATGTTTTCAGAAAACCTTTTGAGTTTTCTGAATGTTTTTAAGTTGTTTTCAAAATTGCTCAGTGAACTTTACCTGAAATTGCAAATATTTCTGATTCCTTGAAATTTAATTTTTTTGGTGAATGAATGAATAATGACTTTAAGATGTACTTAGCTGCAAGCATCTGCACCTCACAGGTAGCAGGTGGGCCTTCCAGTGCTTTTGACGTGGAGCTCTGTGGTCGCTGCTGAGCAGAGGACTTGGTCGTGACAGATCCTGGGGCTGGGACACACTCAGATCCAGGAGAGTAATAAAGATGGGTGTCTTCTGAAAAATTTACACCTGCACTTGTGTTTTCATCTCAGACAAGCTCTGGGTTGGAGGCAGTTGCGAGACAAGATTTGGATTCGTTCCTGTATCTGATTCTGGTTCTTGCAAGAATAAGTTCATACGAGATTAGTAGTAACGAAGGAATGGGTGATAATTTAATGGAAAGAGTGGGAGGATCTTGTATGCAAAAGAAGGAGTGGGCTGAACTTCCAGAGGTGCTCGGTGGGGCTACCCACGTACCCGCAGAGCATAGCCTGCCTTTTTGAAATAGCAGGCATCTGGAAAAAGGAGATTACCTGCCTGGCTCCCTCATCACCAAGGTTTTGCAGGTGCACTCATGAAGTTTCTGACTTTCGTCTGGCGTAGAGACTCGCTGTAAGGGAGGCACGAGTTGGGAGGAGAGATGTCCCTTTCAGTTTGGGAGTCTGTGCAGAGAGGAGAGAGAGAAACCTCCTGAAAGTGTGCCCAGCCAGTTCCAGAGAAAAGCACCTGGTACCAAATCTGGAGCTTGACCTGAACCTGCTCACATTTTGGAGGCCCTCAGGGAGCTTGTTTCAGGCCAAATCAGTATGAGATCAAGGAGGAAGTTTATATCAATTTTGAATTGTCTGAACAAAGCAAAAAGTTTTTAGGACTAAAAAGGGAGAAACATATGTTGCACAGGAGAAAAACATCTTATCAGGAAGAACATGGAGAGAGTGAAGTGACTAATGATGAGGTTTCTGAGACTTTGCCACAAAAATTTTATAAAAGGAGGCTCCTGAAAACCTTTCAGATGGCTGTAGAGTGATTTCATTCTCCAGGCAGAGAAAGAACATAAACAAGGGTATATTTTTCAACTTTTTTTTTCGATTTATACTTAACAAAGTTTTTTCATTTGGACAAAAGAATTTTAACCCCCCAATTATCTAGGTGTCAAAACCCACATCGTGTGAGAGAGATTTAAGCCAAAGGCCTTACGTAGGGATGCCTTCTGTCTTCCTCACAGTCCAGGGCCTCGCCTGTTGGTACTCGTGGTCCTCCACAGTTAATGGTTTCAAACCCATTGGGTGAAGGCCAAATGCTTGTAAGAAAGAAGAAAGGAGCGAAAGAAAGGAAAGCAGCAAGTCCCTCTTCCCACAGCGCACGCAGCAGGGACAGCTACTGCTGCCCGCTTCTCCCAAAGTTTGAGTGCTTAACTTTGCATCCCAAATACAAAAGTATTTTTGTTCACATATATATACATGCATATATAGAAAAATATATATAGTCGCACCCACATACGAAGAACAGCAATCAGTTTTTTTGCCTTCGCTTTGCAGTCATCAGTAAATTTAGTATATTCATGTGAATAGTTTAAAGAACGTGTCCTGTGATCTAAGTAAAAGGGAAAAAATACCCGCAAGACGAGCCAGTGTGTGTAAAAATAAACAGTTTGATTGCTCTTACATGCTCTTCTTTTGTGCAAGCAAAGAGAAATGCAGAAAAATTGCCACATTTCATCATGTAGGACAAGGGGGCCCAGGTGACACCCTGATCAGGTGTGCATGCATAATCATTCCAAAAATAATCACCCTTTTGAATAATTTCACCCCAAATCTTGCAGCTTCAACTTATTCTCTGCAAGTGACTCATAAATCTTTACCGTGAATGTGAATCAAGTTTCAAAGCCGCAGGCTCAGGAGCTTGTTGGATTTATTCAACTTTAGTCTTTATTTATAGACATAAAAGTGTATTATTGGTTGTAACATCCAAACAAAGGAAAACAGATTGTAAGCATCCATTAACATTTTCCCAAAAGGGAGATCTGGAGTTTCTCCTGGGTCTTTCAGTCTCTCCCTTGTAATATTAAGATGATGTCATAAACTCATAATTACTTTGTGATGCTCTGATGTACTCTGTAGTTGCTTGTTCAGAGATGGTTATTTAGTTTCTGAACAGAAAAACTGAACAATACAAACAGGTGGAAGGAGGCAGATCGGTCTTTGGTGGTTTAAGGTTTGAAGGACCCCAACGTTTTTATTTCATACTGTTGCAATAATTTTCTCTGGTGTATGCAAGGACACACGTGTTTTATGTAGCGTTATTAAAAATTGTTTCATTAATATTCAGACATGGGATACAAACATTTTATAAACGCTTTATAATGACTGGAGCAAAGAGCAATTTGGGGAGTAGTAATCTTCAGATAGTGGAGTCTTTACTACAGAATCGGTCCATAACCTTTCCAGGTTCCTTCCAAGAAAGTCTCTGTCTGAATTAGCAGTGGACTTACGCTTTATTATTATAATGAGAATCCCAGACTGCAAAAAAGCGTATGAGCATATGCATGCAGAGGGGAGAGAGGAAGGAGCCGACCCACGAATTTGGGGAACTCCTGCCCTCGGCAGATGCAGGAGGGCAGGACGGAGCAGGGCCCGGGCCGGGTGTGCGCTGCGAAGGCTTTCCTGAGTGTGGCCCTTCCTAGGTACATCTGTAATTGCTCCCTGTTCGAGGGTAGAGCAGAAATTTGTTTCAAAGCCGTGTTTATCCTGTAACATTTTTGACTTATAAAGAGCCTGATGGAGTGCTGACTGAGTAACTTGAAATGAATAATTGATCTGGCTTTCTTTCTCCTTCTCATGGAATAGCTGTGAGCAGATTGTGAGTTCCTCAGATTTATTTGTTATTCAGAAATACCTAATACATTTTTACAATTTTTTTTTTTCCCACTCCATCGATTAGATTTCCCAGGCCTCTGCGTTTGGCTCAGACAGTCTGGGCTTTGGGCAGCACATCAGGGTAAGAGCACAATTTCAGTGTTAGAAGTTGGGGTGGTTACTCTGCTGGAAGTGCGGTCCCCTCCTCCCTGGGATGCCGGCAGGGCTGTGAAGGGTGGGACAGGACCTTCTGCGCGTGTGTCGGGTAGATTGGGTTAATCTGTCACGGATTAGCCACGGGGTTTTGCAAACCTTCCCAGGACTGGAGTTCTGGGAAATGCGTTACTTGCTGCAGTCAGTGGGATAAACCCTTTCCTACTGCTTTCTGCCCTAGTCCGGAGAAAGGTACAAGCGCGTCTCACGCAGAGACATGTAAATCCCTCTCTCTGGGCACAAATGTGGGTTTTGAGCAAAACTTTTCTGCATGATGGTTTGCTCAGTGGAGGTGCACAGATAAAAGAAAGCCCCATTCAAAAGCTGGTGAGAATATTCAGGAATATATTTTGTTCCCAGTACTCAGTCAAAGCTAATTTGATGGAGAAGAGAAAAATCTCTCCCTTCCCCGGCAAGGAGCATAAATATCTATTTCAAACAATTCTTTAAGGATCTAAGGTTTCTTATTGCTCATTGCTAACCATTTTAATTTCTGACCTCTTCTGCTTGACTAGCTGCAGACCCATTCAATGACCTTTAGGATTCCAATGCTGTGATTTATGTCCTAGCCCAAATTTCTGTGAATTACTGGTATACTGAGCCTCTGACAATTTGAAGCTGGCCTTTTTGTTTCCCCTATGTAGCTTTCCATACTTCTTTCCTGCTGCTTCATTTAGGCTCGATGGTTATAATTTCAACCATTCTCTTCAGCTCCACGTAGACATTTATAATACAATCCCCTGTGTCTCGCACGAACAGAATAGGACTCAGCTCTGTTGAGTTTGTTTCATTCCTCTCAAAATTTCCTTATGGATTTCTGGATTGTCCCTGATTTTTTATTTTGGTTACGTAGTTGTTTCTTTTTTTAAGGGAGAGGCATTAGGGAGTATTTAAAAGTTGTTTTTCCACATTCGTTGTGACTTACTCTGCCTACACAGAGAATTAAGTTTTTCTCATCTTTGTGCATCGCTTTGGTACTCGAGGATTGCTTGGTTTTTGCCTGGTCATGGGTGGTTCAAGATCCTGGCCAGGCTGGGGAGAGCGGACTCCAACTCCAGCTGAGTATGGACTTTGCTTGATTGTAGATCTCCAAACTAAACCCAAATCTCCCAAACCAGACCTGACATGGCACAAATGGGTGGAAGGGGATGTGTGAAAGCACCAGGCGTTCACCTGTGCTCTGGTCGCTTCCTGGTCAGGAAAGCTCTCATGAAAAGGTATTGCTGGAAAAAACTTCTCCCTAAATCCAGCCCATTGCTGAAGGCATCGGTGGTGAAGCAGCCGTGCTCCCACACCTTTCTGGGCTGGGCTGGTCCCAGAGCGCTGCTTTGCAAAAGCTTTGCTCAAAATCAGGGTTTGCTGTTTCCTTTGCGTTCCCCCTGAGCCTGTGGTGGTGTCAGCAGGCTCAGAAAGGTGGCCGGAGTTTAAGGAGGGGAAGGGATAGCTTTGCTTGCCATGTCTCAGTGCCTCAAGCTCCTTTCACGCCAGGAAAGAGGAAGGGAGAGGAAATTTAACTGATTTGCTGAACTTTAAATAGATTGCCCCATCCAGATTCCTTACTGACATAAGACATATTGAGGGCATGTCTTAAAGCTAAGATCGGTTGCTTCGAGTTACCTCCATGTACATATATCTCCGTTTTACCTCTTTTTAATGTTACCTCCCTTTTTTCCTTCTCTAGAGCACTTCCTTTGAAAAGTACTACTGTCCGGTGCTGTACCAGCCAGCCCTGATAACAACACTGTTATGCAGTTAGCCAAGACTCGCCCTGAACTCGTTGCTGTTTACTTGGGATTTTCTCTGATATGGTTTTGATTCTGGGATTTATTCCCCCCTCCTGTCTGCAAGGACCCAGGTTTGTTAGCATTCGGGTGGGGATGTGAGCCCGTCTTTTATTGTCGTTGGGAAGGATGGAAAGGGGCTTATAAATAGTAGCTAGTTTTGACTTTCCTAGAATTTCAGCCTGCCCAGTTCTTCAGCAGACCTTTATCAAAACACCGTGTGTACAGAGCAGCTATTTCTTCAGTGACCCGGGAGCTGGGCACTAGATATTGTTCAGATCAGAAGAGCAGTGCGTGTACGAGGGAATCTTTTTGTCACTATGGTGACGTGCCAACCCTATAGATGCTATTTTACTATTAGACATTAAAAACTTATTCACAGATTCCGAGGCAGAATTTTGCTTCTGTGTTCATTTAAGATTTAGCCTGAAGTATTAATATAAAATTTAAAATTGTGTCCTCTTCACTGAAATCCAGTGTGGTTACAAGGTTCTAATAAATATTATGTCCTTCCATCATGCAATTAAAATTTTCCACCTCATTTCACAATGCAAAACACTCACATGTTGTCAATCATTTTGAAACATGATTTTTTGACATCATATAATTTCACTTCATTTTTCAGACAGACATCACACCAGGAAATTATATAAGAAAGGATCCTATTATATCTTTATTTTTCCACCAAATTTCACCTTCACATACAGACATTTGTGTACATTTCAGTAATTCTGACAATAAACTTTCAAGGAGAAATGAATGGCATCTACATAGCCGGAGATCAGCATATGGAGTTTGCTGCTCTTCAGAGACTGCGGCTCCGGCGCAGGCACCTGCTTCGGAACCGCTGGTGTAGCCATGGGAAGTTTACAAGTTTTGATGCACGAAGTGAAAAGGTTGCTGCTTGAAACAGATACCACCTGGGAGGCAGGGAGGGAAGCATATGCATGTTTTTGAACTTCCCTGTGTTTAACAGTTAGCAGACACTAATGAATTGCCAAACAGCCCTGATTTAAAACGTAGTAGTCAAAAGCAAGGCTACCTGCTGCTTGTCAGGTAGTCCACCTGTTCAAGAAACCAAAGTGCCCCTGCCCTGTGCCAAGAGAAAAGCTGCTGCTGTTTCGAACCTCTGCTCTGGGTGTGTGTGTGTGTGTCTGCATCTCGTTGCGTTGCTTCGTATCATGTGAGTCAGAAATTCAGCATGCGATAGAATATCTCAGGCTCATTATAGAGGTCTGGTATTAAGCAACGTATTTTGATCATAGTTGCGTGTAAATCTGGGGGAAATACAGCCTGCAGAGCGCAATTTGGAATTTGTAACTGTGATCAGATACAGGCTGGCAAAGTAAGAAAGGAGCAAACCAGGCATGTAAAAAGCCAGAATAAAACCTTATGATTGTAGCTGGGTTAGCTTTCAGACATCCTCTCCTGATCTGCAGAGTCCTTGGAAATTCATACCTGGTCCAAAAACCTCTTTGCTGTCTCTCAGAGGGCTCTCGGAGGGTTCAGGGTTTACGGTAATGAGTGGCCACGTGGAGCTGAGAGGGGAGGAGACCAGCAGAGTCTGCTCCAGCGAAGCCCTGGTCGTTCTCGGTCACGGGCAGGCACAGCCAGTGGAGAACGTCGCTGAAGTTGTGATGGTGTATGGAATAATCACATGGGGAAAAAATAAACTAGCAAAGCTTACTGTAGTGAACATCTCAGCAGTAGGTAGGCTGCTGTGGCGGGGGGAAGGAAGGTGGCTTTTAGGGCAGCTGTGATTAAAAGGGGGAAAACCCCACAACACAAATATGGTGGAATAAGTTGGTACTGATGGATACTGGAGAGCCAGGGGTGGTGCTCTGGTTTCCCTCATCACTCAAGGTGGCCTTGTGAAAATTGGTGATGATCTGGTGGTAGAAGTGCAGGGAAAGCAAGCAAGCAGAAAATAATGAAGAACGAGAGAAGGCTGTTACCACCACTTCCTCCCTCAAACTGCAGAATAGCTTGGGGCTCAGATTCAATAGGAAGTTACTGCAGCATAAAAAGCACCTACCCATCAGCTGAGCTGCACTCACCCTTCATGTACATCCTCTTACCCTGCAACAGTTGCAAAGTAAAATGATTTAGCTTATTTTTCTTTTCATTTGAGGCTTAAACTAGCTTGTGACACCTTGCACTTGGCATGGTTCAGTGGGTATGCATGGGCCCCAGCAGTTGTGCCAGCGCGGCTGCAGGGATGTGCTGTGGGTCAGGGAACTGCATGCTGAGATAGTGCATTTTCAGCCTTAAAATTTGCTCCGTTCTTATATAACATCAGCTCTCAGTGGTCAGATTGGTTTTACCGCAGAGACGTAGGGAAGTGAATACTCTAGTGTAAATGTGATGCAAATGATTTCTCCTGGCCTGATCCTGAAATCACTGGGGTGTGCCACATGCGAAAAATTAGTTTAATGAATGACAAGATAGATCTTTCAAGGGGTCCCTTATGAGTTTAACATGAAACATGCGCTTGCCTTGAATTGGGGCGAGGGTGCTGAGCTCCTCGCAAAGTCAGCCGCCCCGCCGTGAGCACCCTCTCAAGGCGTGAGCGGCATCTGGGGAGCCGGGTTCTCGTGCACGAGCGCAGCCCTGTGATTTGCAGGGGGGGTGTTAATTCAGAGAGCTGTCCTTCAAAGCAGGGAAATGACGAGGTAAGAAATCTTTCTGTATTTTGAATATATATATATATACACACACGTACACACATATAAATATATATGAGATTATTCAAATGCAGCTTGAATATATTTTGCCTAATCCATACAGAGTTTTATCAATATTTCTTTGTTTATTCTCTTTCGTGCCAGCTGCTTTCTTTATATATTTCCATTTTGTACATTTTTCAGAGTGATTGGATCATGTTGCACACACTTCTATTGAAATATTAAGTGTTTGCAATCCCCATTCATAGGCACCAGCGCTGTTATTATGATCCATCATTTCAAAATCCACATATTTGAAAAAAGAGAGCTTAGCTAGCCCTTGAGTAGCAGAGAGCATTAGACCCAAGGAATCTCATTCGTCTTGTCAATAATCTATGGATTAACACCACCAAATTGTTTGTTTCATTGGCATATCCTCGCTGTATATTTTTAAAGGAAATGAGCGTGTGGAAACCCCAGCGAGGTGAGGTCTGATGAAGGCTGGGTTTATACCGGTGTGAGCAGGGAATTAGAGAACTTCCCATTTGTGCCCAGCTCCTGGGGATCTCGTGATGGTTACGGTTTGGATATTGCCGATTCCTATTAATGGTCAGGATGGGAGAAGTGGACGCTGTGATGGCCAGGGCTTCTTGCACCTTGCCTGGGGGCCAGGGCAGCTTGCTGGTGTTATCTGGGATGAGCTGCCCCTCCTGTGCTTGGGGTTTTATTGCCAGCCAGCCTGTGCAAGGACTCATCCTTGTCCATGATGGCTCAAATATGATGGTTTTCAGTAAAAAGGCTCCTTCCTCACTTTCTGCATCCCAGGGGGACGCGTGAAGGTGGAGAAGCGGTGGGTGCGCAGAGGGTATGCAAGACAGGTGAGGCAGCTGCGGCACCTATGCAAGGGGAACCTCCAACCTGATTTGTGAGCATCTAAGATAAGGACAAGCTCGGTGACGGCAGGGACCCCAATGCTGGCCGGGGTTTGATGATGGCCACAGCAGACTATGGAGATGGTACACAAACATCAGCTTTAAGCATCAGTGCCGTTGGCGGGTTCACCTGAACCTCAACGCCGCTGTCGGTAGCTTTTTAGATAGGCTCTATTTGCTCCTTGGTGAAGTTTCGCACCCTCGTTGGCTTTAGCGTCACTGCTAAAGCATGAAAGCGCAGGGAACGCCACTGGTGCTGGGCCAGCGTCCTCCCGGCCGGGCTGGCATGGGGCAGACCGACCCTCCCGCTGCCGAAATCTCGCCCTGCCCTTTGCAGCCTGCCCTCTGTGCTGCTTCGTGGCAGATGCGTTGGAGGGCACAAGGGCTGTGCGGGGCGGCTGCGGTGCCGGTGCGGGGACTGCCACCAGCCGGGCTCGGCACGCCATTCATCACCGGCGACGGTCCGTGCCGCGGCATCGTCACCTAGCAACGGCCCGGCCATGGCAGGCGGGACTTTATTTATTTATTTATTTTTAACATAAAAATAAGGCAATAATTTAGAAATTTGCATTTTTATTTTAACAAATAAGAATATTTTGGTGGCGGGTTTGAAATTCAAAGCTGGAGACGTTTTTGCTTTACATCCCTGTGACTCCAAGCGCTGGAGCGGTGGCTGCCTCGAGGAGATGGAGCTATCCATTTCGTGCGTACCAGGGTTTAAAGTTGAGCCTGACATTGTGCAATTGCCTTACCCTGTTTTTCCTTTTTTTTTTCCCCTCCTCACATACATGCTATAAAAATAATATAGTTAAATTACAGGGTGGGCTTTTTTTATGTAACTTCTAGTTCTGAGGCTGAACTTTCAGGTCTAATTTTTTTTTAATCAGACGGAAGAAAAGGCAAAGAAGTATATAAGCTCAAATTATGCCTTTCCCACTCTTTTAAAACACCTTTACGATTGCAGAAGTCTTCTGAACTCTATATTGGCAATTCATGGTGCGGCAACTCGTTGCGAAATACGCTCGTTCGTTTTCACTGATTGAATTTACTGATTGTTAATGTGTATAAAAGTGTTATGTACTTTTGAAGTAATCTCCTGCTAAAGGATTTATAGGAAAGACTATTTAAATGTCATAGCGTTTTCTCTGTTGTTATGACAGTATTATTGAGTAAATAGTTTAATTTTAGTGCCCTAGTTAAAAAAAATCTATAATGACCGCCACATAAATCGTTTGCTTTTTTTATTTCTATATTTAGTTCCCTCCACAGAGACTGGAGTTGAAAATAGGCTAGTACCTAAGACATGAATTCTGTTAAATATTAAAGAGATCTCATCAATGATTTTATTAGTCTCAGTACTCGGTGAAGGCCGCACTGACATCTGAAGTCTAATGACTTTTTTTATATATTTAAAGCCTCGTACTGCACCTTTAAATATTGAACAATATTGAAAAATATAGAAGTACTTTTTTGTATATTAGCTTTAGGCAGAACTGTTGTATGATTTCCACTCCTTTCATGACATTGTAATGATGTTACCACATACAACTTTATCTTGCATGAAAAGGTGAAGTCATGAGTGATTTCTCCAATTTAAAAGCACTCAACCCTCACAGTGCTAGAAATGAATATTTTGCATATATTCATGCAACAATGATTCAATTTAAGATTTCTATTTTCAAACATTGCTTGAAACCTTCGGTATGTTAGTAGTAAAATTGCCAAAATGTGTAATAAGATTTATTATAGATGAGTAGCATTTTATTTAGTATTTCATGTTAACACACTTTTAGGGTTACCCTGGTTTAGCAGAAGAATTCATCTTTCTTTTCTAATCAGAGCTAACACTTTATTGTATTATTAAGATACACTTACTGTGCAATTGTATATCACTGTAGGAGCAGAGTTTTCTCCGCCTGGCAAACCTGCGCCAGGTTGATGCACAGCGTCTGCCTCCTGCACCCTAACCCCGCCGCTCGGTACTGTACCGCTCCCCGTCACTTTAATTTTATTCTGTTTTTTCATTTTCCTCCTAAAAGACGGTCTCTAGCTCTGCACTGACAGACACCCCAGGTCTCTCCTCTCTGCTCAGCTAGAGCGGACGGGAGCGTTGGCTGGGGCTGGTTCTGCCCTCGGACCACCGCCAGCAGCTTTTGCTGCCAGCAGCAAGCCCTGTCCTGGGAGCTACCAGTCTGGTGACAAAAATGCAAACCCCCTTGGTGACTGAGTTGGTTATGAAGCTTCTTTTTGTAGCTTCACCTTTGTTGTCTGCCCATCGCACTGTTTTCCGTGGAACTCACAGGAACCGCCGTTCTCTGAACGTCCGTGGTCGTGGCACGTATGTTGATGCATCTTGCAAAACGCTCCTCACGCTCAGGCCACCCTGTATTGATTTCATGGCTTTGCATATGGAGGAGTGTTGTGGCACTGAGGCTGTACGGACTCCGTGCCAGTCAATGGGAGATAAAGCGGCAGAGCAGCGTTTTGTTTCTGCTCCCTCACTGCCTTTTTTGTGGTCTGGGGCAGTTTACATCCCAGCTGAAGCGGCATCATCGTGCATACATGAGCCTGATATTTTCATGACTTTGGTGATTAAGGAGTGATAAGACCAGGCCTGAAAAATTCCTGGCGTTTTGATCCTCTGACCGAGGTCCCAATCCTGGTGCCTTTTTTGCCTCCAGCAATCCCTTCCTGCTTAGCGCCAGCGCAGCCACTTGCAGAGTGAAACGGCACGTCCCGCAGGTAAGGGACTCATCCTGCGGGAAAAATGCTATTAAAATGTAAGTGTCAGGGATGTGCGGTGATGAGCTGCTGCGCTGGAGTGATAAATATGTTTACATCTTTTAAAAGTTGTAACTCAGCATGGGTGAGCTGGCATCCCCCCTTTTCACATTCACGTTCGATTCGCAAACAGAAAGAGATGATCTGCTATTAGAGAAGCTTTCTCTTTGACTGGGGAGCTGGAGATGGTAGTGAGAGTGGCTTTCATAGATGAAAATAATTGTACACTTTTTGTATTATTATTTTTGGCAAAGAGCTAGCGTTTCAGCTTTCCAGCGTATTACATCATTACATTGTATAATGCATCATAATGATAGAGTGAATGGAAACGAAGAAATGCCAGCTTCTGTTGCAAGTTTAAAGACAGACACACATTTTCAGCTGGGAAAGCTGCTGTTCAGCTAAGTGTTTTCCTAGATGAAACAAAGCTGCAATCCCACTTGGCATTCGCATTAATTGCGGACTTGCCAACAGGCCAGTTTCACTGGTGTATAAATTAGTGGAGAATTATTCAACTCATCTCAATAACTAAGAGAATATCCTCATAAAGCTTGCTGAGCTGTAAGACATTCCCCCTCCCCCCCACTTTCCAGGGTATTTTGCACCCTATACTTAGAAAAATGACAGAATTTGCATGCTCTTCCCAAAAAAAAAAAAAAAAAAAAAAAAAAAGGGCAAAAAAAACCCATACAAAGGAAGGCATCAAATATACTGATACCCCAGCAGAGCAATGTGGTGACTATCTGCATAAAATAGCAAGTTTGTATTGATCGGAAACTGTCCAAATTAAGAGGGAATTTTCTGGTTTGTTGTTTGAGTTTTGAGTTTGGGTGTTAGGTTGTTTTTTTTTTTTTTCCCCTTTTGAAATTCAGCTATAAGTGCGAAGTGAAAGCGCCTGTGAAACGTGCCTCGTTGCCAGCATCAGACACCCGACATTTCATGTCTCTCCGGCGAGAAACGAGCCCGGGAAGTGCAAACTTCCCCGAACTGTCCTGCCAACAGGCCTTCCCGACCTAAAGGGGGGATCACCTTTATGGTGACAGGATAATTTGATCTCTGTGCCATCTAATCCTTATTTTCTTTACGGAGGCTGCCAGCAAGGGTGCCAATTAGTGCCAATTGTGATGGTGGCTTTTGTGATGCAGACACCTGCCCACTAGGAATTGGACTGGTACCACCAACACACATATGCCACTAAACAGCTGTCAGATGGTAATGACTTTTTGGAGTAGAAGAAAAGGGCAGAATTTCATTCTGAGGCAATTTTCTGAGAAAATTTTACAATTTTTCCCTTCTCTCTTCTTTCCCCTCTTTTTTTGGTATCCGAATTCCAGGCTTCTAATGATTAAGCAAATTGTGAATTTTTAAGTATGTCTCGTAGCACCAACTTCATACCAAAAACCATGTGGCCCAGATGAGCAAACATAGAGTGAGAAATGATGTTAATGGCATTCTTATTATTCTAAATCATATTTTAATCTTGTTTTCTGAAGTTCATTCCTTATTTACGTTACTTATCCCAGCAACAAACAAATGAAACGCTAGGTTTTCTTTTACCACTCTTCTGAGACGTGGCCTCTGTTTTCCTGGCTAAATGATAAGAATGAATTAAATGTAGACATCAAACAGTTTTAGCAATTCCTTTTCTTCTTTTTTTTTTTTTTTTTTTTTTGGATGACAGAGTGAAGTGCTTTGCAGCACCTTTGCAGCTCACGCCACCGCAGGCGCAATAGTTCGGAATCTCTCTTATGCTTTTTTTAAACTCACGTCTAATTTTCAGTCAAATCGACCGTCCTTTCTTTGATGCCTAAATGAGGGAAGTTTACAAGCCTGCTTTATCCATAAGTAATTATATTTGCACGTATATGCTTGTGTAAGTATACAGACATTCAACTATATAGACACATGCACCCTTAACTGTAACTTTTTGGGTAATTCTGGTAACATGGTCACGCGTAGAGCTAGGAGCGCTTTAGTGGACTCCTTAATGGCAGACAGTAATTTGTGCTGCGCGGTGTCGAGGTTGCATGAACCTCGTGTAATGGGTCCGTCGGTGGGGTGCTGAGCACCCATCGGTGTTAGGGGCGTGGGTGGGAAGTGCAGGTAGCGTCTCTCAGGAGATATTTGGCGCTGTGTAAGGAGGGACCCTCAGAGCTGTAAGAGGATTCCTGTATCCTTTCCAAGCCTTGCGAATCGCTGCCGAAAGCTCCCAACGCCTGATAGTCCAGCCAAAGGCCAGACGCCGGCAATTAGCCTGATCTTTCAGCGCTCAGCCAACACATGCTGCTGGTTCAGCCTTTGCTCTGGCAGGTGTCGCACCTTGATTAGCGCAATTGCTTATTGGCATCAACCACTAAATACGGTTCCTGCTAGATGTAAAAGGAAACAGTCCTAAATAAATGCAGCCAAGGTTGGTATGCAATGATACAAAATGGTCTAATGCTTTAAGGAAAATGATGGCGTTGTGATTGCTATTGACCTTTAGTAAACACAGTCACATTTAGAGAAGGACACCATTGCTATATATAAGTAATATGTATCTAAAAAAGTTCGTACGAAGGTTTTCAAGTGAAATAAAACCAGAACAAGTGTATCGGGGCCATTGCTTTTTATTAGCATTTTTTGCTGAGGTTTGTGCCATCACTCCTTGTCACTGTTTCCACAGAATGTAAAGCTCTGTTACAGCCCGGAACAGCTCTCTTATTGCCTTCCTATCTGTTTCTCTTCCGCTTATTCATTCCTCAGAGGCTGGCCATTTTAATGCAGCTGTAACTGGCTGTGGCCTCTGCCACAGAAAAGGGAGAGTTTGCAGATTGACTTGCAGCAGTTTCTGGGCTTGGCTGTGGACCGCTCACCCCGGCTGCCGGGAGAGCTGCGACCCAGGAGGAACGTTTCTGTAGTCACCAGAACACGCTCGGAAATTGCACAGATTTGAAAGGAATGGCAACGAGGACAACTAGCACTCACAGGTTTGGGAGAGGTAACAGCAAACCTGCAGAGGCTCAATCAGCTGTTTTATTTTGTTGATAGCTTTTGACTATAATTTTTTCTCCACCAGTTAGCTTGTTAAGGGCTTGCAAAACATTTTCTCTGCATCTTGGGGTTGCTCCAAGGCTTCTCAGTTAGAGAGGACAACAACGGGGCTCAGATTTTTGAAACTTCAGCCCCTGTTCTGGCACTTGAGCTGAGAGTCATCGTCACAAAACCTGCAAATCCCAGCGGTTCCTTCCATGACACTAACAGTCAGGTTTTAGAAGGGCTCATCAGTTAGTTTTCTTTAATGCACAAGGCACGTTATTCTTGAGTATGAAAATGCTCTGCACTAGATTGTACTACCGTTTTTTTTCGGTGGGTGAGTAGTTATACGCCGGGTGAGCAGAGGGTACGAAGTCCAGCTCATTATTCTATACGCTGTCCTCAAATGCAGGTCAAAGATTTCATTGAACTCAGCAGATCTCATTACTGGGACTGAAGTGAGAACCCATGCCACTACCAACAGGTATTCTTTGTTAGTGTTTTAAATGACGCAAACATGTTTTAAGCAGCCCTACGGCGTATCTCTTGCACATCCTAACATATATACCTCCTAATGAACATGTAACGTGGGTTTTAACATACGTTAATCTTCAAAACATATGTGATATTAAAGGAAAATGGGGGAAATCTTTAAACACCCTATCATTGCGAATTCATATCATATCCATTGTAATAGCATTGATCAAAATGAATTCATTTGGTATTCATGTAGATGTCACATGTACTTCCATAGGTGTTTCATTGTAAATTAGCATTTCTCAGAGGACACTTAAAATAAAGTGTTACTGAAAGTTCTCATTACACATATTGCTGAGATTAGTACATTAAGGATCATGTACTTACATAGTACTAATGCATTTCTGCCACTTAAAATGCTGCATTACCCATTTCTGATATCTAGCAAATATCTAAAGCAATTTTGAGAATTACTGATATCCTGAAGGAAGTGGTACTTTTGTGATTAAATTGGTTTTGTGTATTTCACTTTGATTTATGAAAAAAACCTGTGCCAGAGATACTTAAATGATTTTTTTTGATTTAAATGACTTTAGCATCAGGTGAAATAAAAAAAAATGAGAGCCACATCTAATTAGAAAAACAAAACCAAATGTTATAAATGCTTTTGGGTCTTCAAACTTCTCTCACAAAGCCAAATTAGCTGACTCTTTAGTATACTGCGGCACAAGCTTTCTGATGTATTTGCTTTCAGATTATTACTTCCTAAGAGAAAGACGAAAAGTTTTGTGGTCTCAGGCAGATGCATTTCTGATGTCTTGAATTGTCCATTACAGCTTGTTTGGTCTGAAGTTATTTTTGAAAAGATGAAGTTTAAAGAAGACTACAGAGCATTTTATAAATAGCTGACAAAAAGTGTGTTACAATAACTGTAAAAGAGATAGTGTTGTTTGAGTCTTGAAACATTCTAAACCTGTCTGGCAACGTTGGGGATGTTTTCTCAAAAGGACTGATGTAATTATTTTAAGGCTTTTTTTGTACCACTAATAAAAAAACCTCTGAAGCTTAACAGCGGGCCTGATCCTAGCAGAGACCTTTGGAAAAATACAGGGAAATGGCAATGTTTTGGTGTTTGTGTTGGAAGGGAAGAGTCAGATTTGGCCGTGAGGTGTTACAAAACCTATTCCACTTAATGCAGTCTCTTAGTAAATATTTGCTTGCTCTTCTGGCTTCATCCACGTGTGTTGTGGTGTGCAGCGCGGGCTTGCAGCAGGCGCTGGTGGGCTGTGCAGGAGGCACCATTCCCAGAGCTGAAAGCACAAAGAAAAGATGGTTATTATGGCTAAAACACTAGTCTGGGCTGTGGGGGATTTGGGTCCGGTCCTGGAGTTACGCCAGTGTGTCCCCTGAGCAAAAAAGTGGAGTGGGGAGAGCAAGCTTCTTCCCTCCTGTCACTTGTCCTGGTGCAGGGGGCCGGGTGTTTTGGGGATGAGCCTTCTGGAAAAGGAGGAGGGGAGAGGGAGGGAGAGCACGCGGAGGAGGAGATCTCCTGCTCCTTGAGATCGCTCTGGTATCTCGTGCAACCTTACAGCTGTCTTGACCTTCCTCAGATGTGACCCTCCCCACCCTTGCAGCTGATTTCCAGCTTTTCTTGACTCTGATCTCTGTAGCGAGTTGAGCTGCATCTCCAGAAACACTGTCAAATCTGGGAGAGGACGCATCCGCACCTGAGTATCAGCCGTATGGTAGCGCTCAGCTTTGTCTCTTGCCTTGCTTATTTTTCCAGAAGTTTTCAGGTCTGAAAGTGTTTGCCTAGTTTATAGTGTTTTCTAGGTTGGCTTGAGAGCATGCAGGATGGCAAACTGCAGGATAGAGTATGTAATCCAGAAATCCATTTCAGGTTAGAGCCATAATTAGCTAATGTAAGATAATAAATAGCTACTAAAATCACATGAAAAATATGATAGTGCTATAAAGCGTGTTTTTATAATCCTGCTCCTCCCCTTTTCTGCCTCCTCCTCCTCCTCTTCAGCGTAACAAGGACCCTAATAGGCTTCATGTATAAGTGCCTATTTTTATTAAAGACAAGTGTAATCTTTTGTAGTCCAAATGTCCCTATCATAAATGCTAACCGAGGAAAATATTAGGACTCATTTATTTATGAACCCGTTAATAATGAGGTACAGTTATGAAAAAGGCTTTCTCAGCACAAAGCCTACTGAACAAACCATGCACACTGGGGAAAAAGAGCTAGTTAGCCTCCCTGACTTAGATAAAGCTATGGAGAAATGACAAGTGCCAGTAATTAGCAGAGCCTCTTCAACAAGATAACCCTATACATCTTTGTCTATTTCAATCACCAAAGACTCCGATTCAGTGTAAAATTAAAGCTGGGATGCCATCAATTTCTGTTAACCTCTTTATATTGTTCTGTGTTCATGCATATGTGATAGATAGTTTTTGTCATTTTATTAAATGGTGACATCTCAGTATGCATGTGACTAAAACTGTTTTCTCCTTAGCAAAGTATTTTTAATCATCTTTCCATTGCCTTTATTAACTCAGTTCTTCTGAGTCCTAATTGCTTTATTCCGCAGCATCGGCAGCCGTTCTAGGGGATGCAAATATTTGTGCCCACTCCTTTTACGAGCAGCGTACCTGCGATTAAGAAGTTTGTGCCCTTTCTGGTATCCCCGTGAGCGGGTACGATAGCTCTGGTACATCTGCTGACCGCCTGTAGAACAGCCTCCTGCGTTTTCACTGGAACAGGGCAAAATTTGTCGGTTACGGTGATCAGCGATCACACGCAGACATCTGGTTTCCGTGAGCGTGGCCTCCCCTCTCCACACATGTCCCCATGGACGGTCCCCGTTCGTTTTTGGTGGTATAGCTGTTGTTCACCTGCGTGAGGCACGAGCCAAAGCCCCCTGAACTCAGCTGAAAGTCTTCCATCAACTTCATGGTCCTTTGTCCATGAATGCGGTCTGCATCCAGACTGCTTTCTTCCACCTTAAATGGTGAGCCCTGATTCCCCCTTGCCCACCCCCCCCCAGGCTTCCAATATTTGTGAACTCATACTCCCTAAATTTCCCTGTGACTTTCAGATAAGTCAGAAAACACATTCACCTGAAGCTTTGCAGGGGAAAAAATAAGTTGTAAATCAACCCCGTTTCCTTGACACCGGGGCAGGTTTGCTGCGAGTGCTCGCAGAGTTAGCACTGAGTGACCTGAGAAGTTGCATGTGGCATTGGGTGTCATAACAAAAGTTCCTTCTGGCTCCGGTCTTCTGCTCCGTAATGTCTTTTTACTTGTTTTAAGTACTCCAGGCCCTGACTTCTGAGGTTATTAATCTTCATCTGTGCTCTTTTTAAACTTTACTACTAGCACTTTTTTGCCTCAGATATGCTTTTATTCATTCTTTTCAGCAGCAATAACCTCTCATATTGGCCAAATTAGGAAATAATTGCAAATAATAGAGAATCCTTTTCCAACACTACAATAAAGGATTATATATGTGCTGTGTGTGAGGGATGGCACAGAGTGTAAATACCAAAATACGGGCAAATAGGCAGAGAAGTGAAATATGCTGTTTGGCTCTTGGTCTGCATTTCTTTCTGGCTCGGAGGTCTTTGTGCTCAGAGATGCGTTGGTCAGCCCGTTGCGGAGGGGCGTCCCGCGCGGTGGGTTGCGGAGGAGGAAGGGAAAAGCACGGGCCGATGTTGCAGGTCAGCTCGTGCCCGTCGCTGCAGGACTGCAGGTCGTTTAGGAAAACCTGTGCAGAGTCTTTTAGTCTTCTATGGTAGAAACAAATGGTATGAAGCAAATTAAAAGTCACTTGAATTTTTTTAAACAGAAATATCTGATCGATCTTCCTTTTATTTGTGTGACCGCAGTAGCTGTGGCTTGTTTCTGTTCAGTGGGTGGGGAGAAACTGTGCCAATTCCTGGAATTCCACCCCACTTTTCCTGTGCATTGTTTCAGTTTTGGATCTTCATCCATTGCTTTGAAACTCCCAGTTGTCCAGTCGAGGAGTTGAAACCAAGAGTTTCTGTCTGACTTGGGTTACAAGTCATGCATCACAAGTGGCCGATAATCTGACCCAGCTATTTGCAAGCCAGCAAAACTGTCTAATTTGGTGTCAGGTTAATCATTACTTTTCAATAACGAGTATTTCTGTACGACTTCGGGATATGCCTGTGCAACATGAAAAAACCCTACTCTCGGGTGCCTAGCTGCCCTCACACATAGGCATTTTCAGGATCAAAGCTCCTACGAATGTTATTCACAACAAATAATTCTATGAGCTCTTGGGAAGAAAATACGGAGAACATTCACGTAATGCTGCCATCTCGGTTGGGGAGCAAGGAAATATGTTGTCTGTAGGAGAGAGCAAAGCTCTCTCAGTGCTCTCATCACATTAACACTTACCTTCCTTCCTTCCAGTCAAAGTTCTCTGAGCTGCTGCTTTCCTTTGTTTTTTATTATTCATTTGAATCAGAAAATAATATTTTTCCTCTCTAATTCAGGAAAAATTGTCATTGCCCACCTCCTGCTGAGGGAAAAAAGTGCCAGAGCCCATCTCCTGTGAGCTCCTTCTCACTTCAAATGCAGGCTGCAATGGCTTCTTTGGAAATGTAACAGGCTATTATAGAAATACATATTTACACAGTATTTTAAGATGCACATTATCCACCTGATAGACCATAACAGCTCACCATTACAGCCTATTGAATAAAACCTCTTCGCACCATTTTTTTTCAAAGCGGATACTTTTAACGTGATAAATTATGGATCTATTGCGTAAAAGTGCAAGTTCGTCGTGTAGGATCGTAGGCGGACACCATTTATCTTTAACCCACTGCAATGGGAACTTCTTGCTCTGACCCTGCCCTGTAGAATGAATTGTTCTGACCAGAGAGATGCAATTAAAAAAAAAAAAAAAAAGAGAAAAAAGCTTCGGGAACATGAAAGGAAAAGTTGCAACGTTTGTTTAACGGACTGTGTTAGATTATAAAGGAGATCACGCTGCTGGTGAGTGCAGATGGATGAATGACATGGCTCAGGTGGAAATCCCCAGCCATGCCAATTGTGCGCTGCTCTGCCACGTCCTGCCGTACCCGTCTGCGAGCTTGTAAGCTACTGGCAGTCTGAGCAAAGTGCTCGCTCTCTGCCACCGCCTTTTGGGACTCATGTTGGCCTCCTGAATCCCCAAGGACCTGGGAGCATCCCAGCTATTTAAGATATTCTCCTATACTGATTTTGCCTCCCAGTCCTAGGCCCTTTCCTCTCCCTTGTGGAGTCATTTTCCTTCTTCCTTGGCTGGTCCCAGTATTAAGAGAGACCCCACTATTCTGAAAACACCGTTGCTTCACTTTCCTGCCCAAACTTCCCGTGCTCATTTGACTCACTCCAGCTAATCCGTACTTCAACAGTTTCTCTCTTCCAGGAATTCACATTAGAAACTGCACTGCCCTAGGTGCCATCTCTCTCTTTGTCCGAGGATGCTCGTTTTGAATAGATAATAATCAAAATTTAACAAGCCTCCTTTATTAGCCTGGAGCTAGGCATAAGGACTCTGTCATCTCCTGTGAGTTTTAACTTGAGAAGAAACAAAAGACAACAGAGAAGGCCACAAGACCCCAACATCAAAATGAAGCTTGCAGCCGAAGACACGGTGTCCCTAGTATCAAACAGACTGAATAAGCTGCAAATAGACAAGATTCCCAACTTGTTATAAGATGAAATAGAGCCTAGCCCCTGTTGTGAAACAATTTTACATTGCAGATGTTCATGAATGCATGGAAAATGTGGTGACTGCAAGTCTCTTTTCATTCCCTATCTTCAGGATGTCAAAACTGATTTTTTTGAAGAAACTCTCTAATAGTTACAGTGACTCCTGAGAAGAGACTTGCATGTCTGGAACAAAAAAAGACTTCCAGCCAGCTAAACAGAGTTGTCTTCTTCCCTCCTACCATTCAAATTAAGCATACACAACAGAAATACCAAACAGGCATGGGTTTCACATATCATGCCAATTCTGATCCGAAACAGTTTATTAATATAAATCACCTCCAAAAAAGGGAAAGATTTTAAAGGGAAGCGAATAGCTGCCAAAAATACTTACACACAGAGCCAGTGTCTAACACTAAACCTAGTGGAAATTATGTATTTCCACTCTTCGTGAAGCAAAGCAGTGGGGAGCCAGTGCTTTGAACCACGCATGGGACACTTGCTGTGAGTCCCCACTAGAAAGCATATGGTTTGAGAGGAAACAGAAACACCGTCCAAAAAAGCCCTGGTCTATAACCAGCAGATCTGTAAATAGTCTAAACCCATCCCTCGCTTCCCCTGCAAGAGGGGACCAAAGGGCCCCGTCTAGTCTTTGCCATGCCTGTCCCCCGCCGAGGTGTCAGCACGAGCTCCGACCCCGCCGAGATGGCTCCTCTGCACCTCTCAAAACAGAAGGAAATGGTTTGGAGGGGCAAACGTCCCCCCGTGGATGCAGGGATGCCTGCTGGCCGTCCCCTTGTGTGGCAGGCCGCCATCGGGAGGGTTCCCGCGGCGTGAGTACCTACCCACCCTGCTCTGCTCCAGCCCACCTTTCTCCGTGTGCTTCTAGGAGGGCTTTCGTAGTGTCCAACCCACGGGTTGGAGCTGACCTTACATCTGTGGTTTCGTCTCGAGCGTCTCCTCCTTTACTCTTTGCTCTTGACTTGTTTGTGAAGAAGGACCGAGCAGTCAGAAGTTGTGGTTTTCTGGATTTTCTAGGTGTGTTTGGGAAAACCGTTCTCACTTTTTAAATAGTGTATTTGGTTTAATTTTCATTATTTTTAGATGTTAAATTTTAGATCAGTACAGTATGTCTTAAACTACTGTATTAGAATGCTGCTTGACTCACTTCCAAATTGAAGACCTTTTAAAAAAATTGAAGCAGTCCAATAATTTTAAATCACTCTGCACTGTGCATTGCAATTTAAAATTATTGGAGTGCTTCAAATTTTTATAAGCCCTTGAATTTGGAAGTGATCAAGGTTCTGGGCATACTCAGTGTAGAGCAATTTAAAATTATAAGAGCTGTCAAATTTTTATATAAGCACTTCAGTTAGAAAAGGGATTTGGGTTCTGGGCATGTGCAAAGGGGAGCAATTTAAATTATTAAAGTGCTTCAATTTTTTTTCTAAGCACCTGATTTTGGAAGGGTTTTGGTTTGCGCAGCCTAAAATGACAACTTCCTTTGAGAGTTTCTTCTTAAAAAGAATTTCAATCTTGCAAACTCAAGTATTCTTTAAAATGTGAATTCGCTGATACTTTAAAAACTGATTTGCACAGAGCTTGGTGCCCAGGACATCTATTTTTTTTTCACTCATTTTATCATTTCGCTCTTTAAGGGGCAAATTGACGGTATAGAAATAGCTGCCTCTCTGGACTTTAAATTTTTTCCAACTGTTGCACTCATGGTGCAAAAAAAGAGTGGAAAAATGAAAAATTCAATGAGAAGAAATGAATGTGTTTTCCATGGACTATCCTGCCTGGCCAACGGAACTTATAGGGGATGCAAAATTGAAACAATTTGTTATTAAATCTCATTATAATGTCTCTCAACACTCTAAATGAAAGCCATGTGACAGCCGGCTGAATCTGAAGGAAGGAAGTTGGAAAGCAGCTTTATTTGCACACTCGTGCTCTGTGCTGAAGTGGTTCCCACCAGGAGCCGTGCCAGGTTTGCCATCTTTACCCCAAACCCTGCCCTATCCCTTTGCTTTCCAGTGCTGGGCAGGACAGCAGGAAGAGCAGCAAGGGCAAGGTGGAGGATGACTCCTCTCTCTTCCCGCAGCTGTAGGTGCACGTATTAGGTGAGAATTAAGGCTCGGTGGGCACGTGCAATTTTGTATTCTGCAGGGAGGACACGATTCACGCACCGAGTCCCGCTCTCTGTTGCAGCGGGACAAATGCAGGGTGAACCTGACGTAGCTGAGCTGGAGATCCCGGTGTCCGGACACAGCATTTGGCTCACAGGCAAGATGTGGCTGAGGTGATGCCCTTACCGAGCTGCCAAAGGAAAGAGAGAGGGGAGGTGAGCATGCCAGCCTCAGCTCACGCTTCTCTCTCCTCCTCTCATCTTCAAACCAGGGATTCACCCTATAGGGTGGGTGTCAGGGTAATTAGTTAATGTATAGAGGGCACCGTGTACCTCAAGCCTCGTGTATCAGGAGTACATGTGGAGTGGAATAGTGCATTTCATCAAACACCGATGTAGTATTTTCTTCCCTTTGAATGCTCCTTTCACTTGTTACTATGGAGGTGATAGGTGACCATTTGTAGTTGTTTTTTCCTTGGAAAATGAAGTTTTTGAATAAAAGCCAGTGATTGAATTAAATAGGGGCAAAGATATGGCAGAGGTGAAATTCAAAAGACAATACATAATAATTGGTTTTAAAGCAGGAGCCAGATTAATCATATAGTCAGGAACAAAGGGAAAAATTCCTGAAAACCTGTTGCGTTTTGCCTTGGAGGTTTTTTTTCAGAAAGGTAAAAGTACAAAAATGGTTTTTTACTGTCCCTGCTATTAACTACATCATTCTCTTGGGATGTGAAAACCAGGAGCAGTTCTGTGCCAGAAGGACGAGGAATGGGAGACCAAACATATTTTTCCTCAGTATAAATCGGTTTGGACTGTGCTTTCATTGAATCCTTCTGGAAGTTCATGGCAGGCACTGGATAAGCTCTGCTCAGCCACACTCCTCGGTGCGGAGAGGAGACGGGAGCAGCAGAGACGGGGTGTGCCGGGGGCTCGGTGTGAGTGTGGCCGGGAGCCGTCGTGCGTGGTTGTGTCAGTGGCGAGAAAAGGTTTTCTGGGTAGAGTTTGGTAGGTGTGAGCTTTCTGTCTGTCCCTTCTCTTTCTGTCCAGCGTGCGGGCGTGAATTTGGTTAAAAAGCTGCACCGGCAGAAGAGCAATAGGTGCAGGTGCAGGCTGTCCTGGAGGCGGCTGCTGGCAGGTCCACGCGGGGATGTGTGTGTTGGATGAACACGCGTGGCTGCAGACGCGTGCAAAGGCAGCGAGGTATCAGGCTGGGTGTTCAACACAGAGAAGGAGCCTGGCCCCGTCTATCCGAATCCCAATTCTGGCACAAAATAAAGAGCAAAGCGGCTCCGAGCCGCCGCCTCGCAGAGGCACACGTACGAGCGCCGAGGCTGCCTTAAAGTTCCTGTCTCACTGGTTCACTTCAGACGCTGCGTGCTCGAACCCCGCTTTTGGGCTGCATTCATGCTAATGTTGACAGTTTTTTCCTCCTTTGTTACATTGTGCAAACCAAATAGAAAGTGAGGTGAGCTTGTCTGAGCAGATGAAAGATGGCAAGAAATTGGCGCTTGGGGACCAGTGTCTTGGTGACATCGACTCTGCAGTCCTTTTTTTCTCTCTCTCCCTGGCTTCCCCTCTCCCTCTCATTCTCTCTGAAATGGTCTGTGCCTCCAGTAATTTACATAATACTCTTCTGACACCTTTACTTTAGTCATCAATCACGGTACCTTCTCTCAGTCTATCTTTTGTCTGAGCATGTCTCTTCTTTATCAGGCCATGCACAAAAGATTAATTTCACAGTTTTTCTCCCTTCTTTCTTTCCTTGCAAGATACAAAGCTCATGAAATGACAGAAGCAAGATAATGAAAACAACAATGCAAGCAATTTTTTTTTTTGTTCTTGCTGGTTGGATCTCAAGATACTTTTTTTAACCTCATTGTGTGCCATCTGTCTTAGAAAAGGTCTGCTCTGTATTTTTAATACAATTCTGATGCTGTTCCGAAGACTACCTGGGAAAAAAAGAAATACATATTTTAATCAGGCCATAGGCACTGATTTAAAAAAAAAAAAAAAAAGAATTTGCTGAACCATTAAAGCGTGGGGTCCATTTCTAATGGTGGCATGGGCTACTGCACAGTGCCCATGCCCCAATTAATATTAATGATCTCTTGTGCATAGCAAATTTATGGCATTTGATTGACTCACACAACTACACTTCAAGCTGTCATGTAAAGTGAAATATATGGGCACCATGGCCTAATTTGCATATGCATATGTTCTTAATATTAATTAGTCTAATGGATCTAAGGACCTGGAGATAATTTGAGTACTGGGAGAAGAGAAGCAAACAAACAAAACAAGACTTGCTGAAAAGTGCCCTGGTATGGGTGGGTCCTACAGTCAAATAACTCTCCCAAAATGCAAAATAATTGGCATGGGTTTCTCCTCCTTCCCCATGTCTCTCCCAGGACGGGCTGAATTAAAATCTTATCTCATGTAATGCATTGTTCTAGCTCCGACCCTGCCACTTTTTAATTTGAAATATTTAACGTGCCAGATAGATTACAGAATTATATACAGACGAGTTTGAGTGCAGGCTTACAGGTGTGTAGGTCAGGGCTATGAGATCTGCAGAACTGCGAGGCGGCTATTTCCCAATACACCTGTGTAATTCCCATTAACATTGATGGGAAGTGTGCAAGTTTATTGGGGGGAACTCGGTCTCCCCAGCTTAGCTTTTTCCTTGCATTGCCTGGGAACGATGGTGCAGATTTCCAGAGAAAACACTTTTGACCATCGGGTGTTGGTCTTCCAAAGTTAGTGAAAATTCACTTTTTTCGGTACTCCGGGGAGCGAGAGGTGCCAGAGCATAAAAGCAAGGAGGTGTCAGGGTAATCTTTTCTTTTGACTTTTGTTGTGCATGGGATTGGCTTGTGGGAGGGCTGATGTCCTAATCCTGGATGCGCCCCTACGTCTATACAACTCCTCTCTGTGCTAACCAACTTTACATTTTTGCCAGGCCTGGACCAAGGAGTTGAACCCAAGCGAGTGGACAGGGCGGGCTTCCCGTCAGTATAGGGGATCACTGACTTCATGCGCCCGCGTTCATTATTAGCACTGGACATTTAATATGCACGGGGATGAGCCCATACCAAATCACCTCTTTTAAACTGTGCCCAGTTCTCTGTTACACATTTGGCGAGAGGAATTAGTGGAGTTTACCCTCTTGGATGTTGAAGCCACCCTACAAACCAGCATGTGGCCTCCGCCTGCCAAACTCCCCTTCCTGAAACGAGTGAGTCATTTTGCCGATTCTGCAGATTTAGTACATTCACTGCACAATTGGTGGCGTCTGCTGTGCCGCGGTGCAAGCTGCCTCCGGCACGCTTGTGCTGAGCACGATGCTGTTGACTTCAGGACAGATGGACAGGAGTCTTTTTGTGGGTACAGCAAAACCTGCCCAGATGCTCCGGTGTTTGGCTTTGTGCAAGCTGAGGAGTGTGCTCGGATGGTGAAGAGGAGGTTGGCAGTGGGGTCTAAGCACTACATCGTTCCAGGACCAGGAGGAGGTGACTATCACCCTGCGTGGTTGTGTAAGCATAGCGTGATGATCCCAATGGAAAAGGAGAGTAGGCTCAGCCCTCTGGCACTGCCCAGCCTGCTGGGAGCCCTCTGGGAGAGCCAGCGGCTCAGGGCATCCTGAAGCGTTCTGGAATGAAGGGAAGTGGGAAGAGTGTGCGGGATGTGTCCAGCTGTGGCTCTCTTACAGCCCGAGCTGGTGGCTGTGAGGCTGTTTCTGTTCTGACGGGGAGGTGGCAGAGGAGTGACCGCACGCACAGCATCACTGCGACCAGGGGAGTTTCTGCGCGGGCAGTTTCAGTGAAGCTTGGGCAGCCAGCCGAGGAGCTGGGGCTGCAGCTACAGCACAACCCCGTCATGGGCCATCTGCAGGGAGCAAAGCTCCACTTACAGCAGGGAGGGATGAAAATCCCAAAGGCCGGAGCATAACAGAGGCTCCCCAAAGACAAGGGTGTTTCGGACCTGGGAAACTGGTTAACACCATTGCCAGCCTCGGGGGGACGCAGGGGCCTCAGTCCCGGATCTGGTGCCTGACTCACCTGGGTTGTTTCGTGTAACAAAGAAAACACCCCACGCAGCTTCAGCCCATTTCCAGCCTGCAAAGCTGTAATGAATCTGCAAGTTGCTGATTGCCTTTATGAGGTGCTAAGCACCGATGGCTGCCTGATACCGGGGAGGAGAGTGTCAGCGCTTGGCCGGATCAGGTCTACAGTGAGTTGTTTTATAGAAAAAAATGACTTTCCTGTACGAAGGCATCACTTATATACTGAATATATATAACAAAACCTGGAAAGCCTCTAGTCACTCATTTTAGCTGCTAAAATGCCTTTAGGCCAACATTCCTGCTGTGAAAGGGGTTATGGCCATGTCATATGGGGGTCATCAGTGAAAAATATACCCAACTTTTGTTATTCTTAAGTCTAAATCAAAAACCTCTTTTCACAATCCACTAAGGGACGATTTACTAGAGAGTAGAATGTGGTATCAATTATTTCTGTGGGCATCCTTTTTGTTATAAGAAGCAAAGAGGATTGCTTGAGAGTCAATAGCATGACTCCATCTCAGATTACTAAATAATGAAATGCTAAACTTGGCCTAGAGTAAGGACTATTGCTGTCTCAAAGGGACCAGAGGCTTCAATTAAATCAGAGGACAGTGTTCAATGAATGAGAAAAGGATGCTTAAGGTACGATGACATATTACCGGATTTTACATTTAATTGCAGTGCTTTGTTCTTTTAATAAAAGCACAAGAGCAGTGGATCTCCATTATGGTCATCTGGTGGCATTGTTCACTGTGGACAGTTTATTGTAATTTATTGGCTATGTTTAATCCCTCCATTTGTCATATAAATGAATTCTATCTGCTTTATTTTATGAATTTTCTTTGCTTTAAAAAAAATAACACCTAACAGTTATTTACACACAAAAGAGCTTTTCCACTGAAATACTCAACGGTGCAAGAAAGAAACAACCCAACCTAGTATGAAACTGGAATGAAAGCGAGTGCTTCTGCTCAGAGGTGTGCAATTCTGCATCAGCCAAGCAGGTACTGCCGCTTGCAGAGCTTCTGCTCAGAGGTGTGCAATTCGGCATCACCCACTGCCACTTGCAGAGCTTCTGCTCAGAGGTGTGCAATTCTGCATCACCCAGGCAGGTATTGCTGCTTGCAGAGCAGCATGGCTGCGCGGGGGCAACAGCTTGCACGTGCCGTGCAAGCTCCCAGGAGCTTGGCATGAGAAGTTAAGCGATAGACAGGGAGCCGTGGTCCTGACCTGCTCCCCCCAAAACATCCTTGTTCATTTTGTGGGGCTCTGTGCTGCTGAGTTTTCCCGTTCTTGGGCTGTGCCGGAGCTCACTGTGGGCACAGGGGCCTGTGCACGGAGTGGCTTTTTGGATTTCTGGTCCAGGAGAAATGGGTTTAAAAACCCCCTGCCCCCAGAGGTGAGTTTCAGTCTTTCTGCTTGGTGCCCTGGGATAACGTACAACACATGGCGGTAGTTTAGCTGGAAAACCACAGGAGCACGTGTATGTGATTATACATATGTGTGTGCACACATGCATGCATGTATAGATATATTTATAGTTTTATGTTTGCATATACAGTTATGCATATTTATTTTAAAACATAAATTTAAAAGCGTTTTAAAATGGTTGTCAGGCAAATACCTCCTTTTAGACATTTTTGCTGTGACGCGTCATTGCTGTGACTTGTCTCATCTGATCACGCCAATTGTATCCCATTATATAAATGATGAAATCGTCAGTGATTTAACTAACGTAACTTGATGCATCACGGCAGCACTGCGGTTACTGTCAGCTTAGGAAGGGAGAAGTTGAGACCCCTGAAAAACTCAGATTCTCTTCTATGTTTTTAGAGGGTGGCTTGTTTGTGATTTTTTTTTTTATTTAGTGTTTTTTAATTTTCATTAGAAGGTCCTTATGCAGGAGAGGGACTCTTAAATGCAGCTGAAATACGGTGTGCATCAAGTACAGGCAGGAGAGACAGCCTCTCCTCAGCCCTGGACAGTGCGTGCCTGGTTTTTGGGCAAGATCCTCCCTGAAACAGTGTCACAGTGAGCGGTTTGCTTGCCTGTTTAAACAGGTTAGGTGTCTTTCGTTCGTTTCTGCCTTGTTTCAGCTCGCCTCGTGTCAGAGCCTGTCTCTGGAAACGTGGCAGTTCAGCGAGGATGGTGGGATGAGACGATTCTCAGAAGTAACGATACAAAACGAATGGCAACCAGCCCTGCTGAAACTGCTGCCTGAGGTTTCTAACCGGGGGTGGTTTTGGGGCCCAGGGGAAAGGTGTGAGCTGCATTGCCTACTGTAGAGGAATTTCTTGATGGTTTTATCTGGAGGGTTTTTTTGGTGGGTTTCTTTTCAACGAGCGTGCAATGCTTTTAACAGCCTGCAGTATCTAATTTTTATAACATCATTTAGCCATGTGACAGCGTCAGAGTAATGAATTCAGGAAGTGTGTGGCGAGGATTGTCTGTGCAAGAGGGTACAGGCAGTACTTAACTCCCTATCGATTGCAGCGAGCGACTGATAAACAAGTGAGTGCCTCCTGACCAACCCGAAAAGGTACTGCAGGTCCCAGGCATGCGATTGTACAAGCGTGGGGTTGGGACTACAAGCAGCAATCGCAGCCGTTCAGCACCTGGAAATTGCTTTTGCTTTTACCCGGGGCAGTCCTGTTGAAGAGTGACGGTGTCAGAGAGCTCCTTCCCGGGTGGCTGTACATCCAGGGCCAGGCTGTCTCTGGGTGTAGGACCAAGCAGTACTCCCCAAGCGCCGCTTGTGCACGGGGCTGATGCCGCGCGCTGCGTGCCAGCCCCCTTGGCACGAAGTCCCGTGCTGCGCGGGGGAGAATTATAGCTGCGAACTGGGCAGTCAGTTCACCAAACGCACCGTGTTTGTCATAGCTTCTTCTTCCAGGGGCTAATGCAATGTGACTCTGCCGTATGCATATTTGTGAATTACCATATGATGAATACGGGGCCGTACTACGGCAAACCCTTTCTCTTGATAAAGTGCTGTGCCTATTCCCAGTTCTCCCCGGCCTCTGTTTTTGTTAATTTTACACTGAAGGATCAACATGCCCAGGATGCACGCGTGCATCCATCTCTCTCCCTCTCAAAGGAAATTAGTGCTTTCCTGTCACCGCAGGTGATATGAGAAGGGGAGGAAGTACACAAACTGATTTATCTGGAGCTGTCAGCTGTTTTGAGGATGTTGACTACCAAGGGTGTCAGCTCCTCCTCAGTAGTTGGCTGACTCTGAAGAAGACCCCATTCCTCATTAAAAGAGCACTGAGCTGCACTTGAAAGTGACTTTCCCACTTGTTCTCCTCTCACAAACATCACAATAACAGATTTGCTGTTTAAAGTGGCATGATCTTCATGCCAGGCCCAGGCAGCTTTGTAAAATACACCTCGGCAGCACTTGGTAGCATCGGTACCATCCGTGCAAAATTCATTTGAGGTATAAACGAGAGACTATCATCACAGATGACAGTTATAGCAAATCAGCACGCTGTGTACAGTTTCATCCTTTATTCACATTATGTATCATAATAAACATCGTCCTAGCAACACAGTTTGTTGAGAGTCAAACACAATATCCCACAATGCCTTGCCACGGATGGATGTGAGAAATCGCGGCTGTAAAAGCCTGATACAGCCTGAAAAGAAATCAACGCTTCCTACCACTGGTTTAGAGGGCTCTTTCCTCCTCCCACCGCAGCCTTGGGAAAGATGCGGTAAGGGAGCCTGCGTGAACTGGGGGTCCCTGCTGCACGCCGATCTGTGCGGGAGCAAAGCGGAGTGTTAGCAGCACTGGGAACTGGATCAAAATGTGTCAAGGCTCGAAATTGGAAGGCTTGAGGAAGAAGAGGAGTGTCTACCGCATGGGTAAATTGAGTAATATTGGGGAAGAAATATTACTCAGGTACAAGACTACATCTTCCTTCTTTTTAATAACTGCTTAGTGAAAAAGCACTGCCAAGGTATTGAAAGTGGAAAGAAAAAGAAATCTTAATTTGAAAATATGTGTCTTTGGTATGGAATTCCACTCAGACCTGAGAGAGATGTTTCCTGAGCGCAGTCGGGTGTGATTCATATAACATTTCGCCAGCCCCTGGGGAATGTCATCTCCTTCTGATGTCTCCATTTGCAGGAAAGGCTTCATTGCAGGTACAGCACCAGGCTCCCACACCAAAGGGCTGAGTTCACTTTCAGACCCTGACATGCGCTTGCTCTGTGAGATATGGCAGCCCGTTTTCCCTCATCCTTGCCCTGAGACCTGCTAAAGCATGTGCTTTTCCTTATCCCTGGTCATGATCGCCCTTGCTCACATGCTCCGTGTTTTCCAGGATGCTTTTCCAGGATGAAGCGCTTTTTTCAAAAGACCTTGATTATTTTTTTTTCTCCTCCTACTATTTTGAACAAAATTGTCACTTGATGTCTCTCTGAGATGGAAATATCTTAATCAACGGGCTGCTAGAAATGAGGAAGCATCTTGGAAAATCATCTGAAGTGTTGCTAAGATGCTCCCAGTTTCTGGATGAGCATGGAGCCACTTTCACAGTGAACCCGATCCAGTGTGTAACTCTGCAGTTCAAAAGTAACAGAGCCAGTGAGACGCGAACGCCAGAGGAGGTAAAGTCAACCCTTCCCTGCACAAATCCCTCAGGAGAGGAGGTTACACAGATACCGTAGGAGTTCAGTCTTTACACGAAGTGAAACGTAGTACTAAGCAAAGGCCTCAAACGTTGAAGTCTGGAACTGAGTCCAGAACAGAGCCCTTCCAACCTGTGGGGAGGTTTACATCTTGCCCGGGGATGCCGTAAAATAGGACCATCCATCATCCTCAAAGTTTATTTCTGGGTCTACAAGCAAAATACTTAGAAGTCTGGATCCAGAGATGGGTTTTGGGCTCAACTCTGCGTAATTCATTGATGTGGAGCAGTCCTGTAAAACAAAATAATTTATCTCGTTTTTTTGAAGTGCGTGCAGGTTTTGGTGTTATAGCTGAACGGACAGTTGGGGTCCTCTGGGTGAGAACTCAGAGAAACACTAAAAAAAAGCTGGTATGGTTATTAATCAGAATTTTGTATACTTTTCAATTCACTTCTCCAGTACTGATTCCACTGCACAATAATTAAAAAGAAACCCGTGCTGACTGCGGTGCCCCCCCGCCCGTGGAGCGGTGCCTGGCTGATCCCATTGTCTGCACCCTGAATGCTGAGCCTACAGTTAATAATTAGTTAGCAGCGCTTAAATGAAATCGCACAACCGATTCCCTGGTACACTGGCAGAGGCGGCGGCTGAGCCAGCCAGGACTTTGTCATCTTGGCAGGGAGAAGGAGCGCTCGCTGCCATCCTACAGCCAACGTGCCGTGCAGGGGAGCTGGCGCAGCCGGGGCGGCGTGGCTGGCAGCAGGCTGAGCCCGGCAAAGAGGTGTGGGCAGGAGGGGAAGGGAATGTTTTTGCCATCTTCTGGGGAAAAAAAAAAAGGAAAAGGGACTTTTTTTTGGTAGGGAGGTTTCCTGGAGATGTCTCTCAGGTTCATATTTATTGTTTATTGCCCGTAAAACTGTGTTTCTATGCTTCACAAAGCCATCATTTCGATGTAGTCTGCCTAGCCTGAAATGATAAATGAAAGCAATGAAGGGAGAGGAAGGGTGTTCTGGTGATTAAAACTCCAGATTTGACTTGAGAAAGTAGGTTTCAGCTCCATCTCTGCCAGCAACTTTGGGGTGACTTTTGACCAATCGTTTAATCTCTTTGGGCTTATGTGAGCTAGGGAGATCAGTGATTTCTCCCTTTTTTGGTGTTTTTTTTGCCTTGTCTTGTTAGGCTGTCCAAGGCTTCCCCTTGGGGATCCTTTTTACTATGTAAAGTGTGACCAAAATGGGATGCCACTGGAATTTAAACTCCTATACCCAGTATTTTAATGCTTTCATGGATATACAGAGGGAAAATAGTACAGTAATTAGAAAGGATGTGAATGATGAGAGTGTGAACAGTGGCGAATGGTGAACCTCACAGAAATCCTTTTCTGACTGAAACAGGTTTATTTCCCTCAGTGGTGATTGAAATTAATACGGGCTGTTATTTTATGGAGGTACTCGTAAACTGGAGGAAGTGTGATGGCCTCTAGATGTAAAAGGTCAGAGCAGATGATCTAATAGTCCTTTTTAGACTTAAAACTGTGAAGGAAAATGAAGGGTTTTAAAAATTATTCTTTTACCACAGTTAGATAGGACATGGAAAGATGGGATGGCAAAGATAAACCCCAAACTTGGACACTACCAATCCCTGTCCCTTTGCCCATTCCTGTGCCAGTAGGTATCCAACTGGGCCACATCTCCCAGAGGGTCTCTGAGCCGCCTCTCTAAAGGGTGCCTGAAAGGCAACCGAAAAAAGCCTATTGTCAGGAGGCTTTAATTCACTATTACAGGTGATCACCTCTCTGTTGGAAGTGTAAGGGTCCATAAATCAAGAAACGATTGAAAACTTCTGCTCTGGTCTTTGCCAGCCGTTAAAGACAGCTCACTGCAGACACATTTATGTGCCCATCTTGATTTCTCACGCCTCTTCCTCCTGCTGAACAAGGGCACTTCTTGCCACCATTGTCAAACCAGCCTGTGGCCCTCTCTTAATTTTCTCTTTTTCTACCTACCCTGCAATTAAATACCCCTAAAGTGACAAATACATAAAGACCTTAATATACAGCACCGTCGCATACCAGATACACAAGTGCACCTTGGTACGAGCACTTTACGGACAAAGCAACAACCACTCATCAGCGCTATTGTTTTTGCTGCATGTGTGGTCTGGATCAAGGGCTCAGCGTGCATTTGGCAGTGGAGTGATTCTCTTAGGGGTTTGGAGGTACTGCTCTGACCAGGAGCCATCCTCGGCCGCTTCCATTAGCATCTCCAACCAGACCCAGCCAGGGAAGGAGATCCCACGAGCAATCCAGGACTGCCCGCGATATTGCATTGTGGGCATCCTCCCTTTGCAAAGGTGATGTTACGGTCCTGGCGTGACTCTGCATCACCGTAGCGCTGTCAGGATGGACGCGCATGGAGAGGGACCTCTCCCCTCCCCAGCCCTGGCCGGGTAGCGCGTTGGGGACTTCCCAAACCACAGGCTGTGCCGGATCGGGGTGCTTGGTAGTCCTCCATAGACCTCTACTGTGAATTTGTCTAATCGCGTTTCGAATCCATTTATATTCCTGGCCTCCGCAACATGCTGTGCAGTAAGTTGCATAATTTAGTTATGCTTTGTAAAAGTGTTTCTGATGGGCTATTTTAAACCCGCTGCCTCGTATTTGGGTGTACCCTAGTTCTTACGCTGTGAGAAATAATGACCAGTTCTTTTCTATTTGCTTTCCCTATACTGTTCATAATTTTATAGACTTTATTGTGTGTTCTCTGATTTTCCTCTATCATTTTGTAGCTTGAAGGGCTACATTTTTTACAGAAGTCAGCACAGTAGGAGATAAGTAGAGGATTTGATGGGTTATTGCAGATCCTGAAATGTAGAAGAAAAATTGATCATCAGCTGAACCAAAAATGAAATTTTAGACTTTTTCTGATTAAAAAAAAAAAAAGGTAAAAAAAAAAGAACCAAACCCTTTAAAAGGCCAGGTTGATGTTCAACATTGGTTTCAGAGTTTTATTTCAATGTTGAACCCTTTTGTTTTTATACAAGCCAACAATTAAAGAATATCAAAGTCGAAGAGATTTCATATGAAAGGCTTGAGATGTTGTTGTTTTCAGAGTTGCAAAATGTTTGCATACTTCTCTGAAATTTTCCTCCTCAACCTGTCCATTCAGTCAAATCAAAATCTAAGCTATCAGCAAATCTGCAGATTTTTCACCCAAAAGGCTTGTTTTTACCCAGGTATAAAGAGAAGCTGGCTTGAAAACTTTAATCTAAAACACACGTTTTTGACCGCATATAAAAACCCTCCCAACACAAATCCGTCAAAGATCTCGTGCCAGACAGATTTCCCATGGATTTTGTTTTGTGTGTGCTAAACACTCCACAAAACAAAGCCCGTCCAGAAATGGGAATCCGAGGGCTGTTTAACACTGTAGATTTTCCCCTTGTATAACAATTATGTAAACACTCACGCTAATTGACATCGGATGCGACACTATGAATATGTGAATGGTGTTCAATAGCCATCATAATTTCTCATTTTACTGCTTTTGGTCGCGTAGGCTAGTAGTCGCACATAGTAGGACAGGATACAACACACGGCGTACTAGTGCTGAACTACCTGAAAATTATTGCTTTTCCCTGCTGGCAAAGCATGCCTGGATTTTCTCACCTTTTCAAGCTCCATCTTTGTTTCTGTATTTATTTTTTATAAGAGGAAGAAACTAATTAATCTCTTTCTGAAAGAAACGCAGGCGTGTGTTTGTTCCCACCTGAATTTCGCTGAGGGTGAATTCCTCACCACGATGGTTTTGAGTCCTTGGAAGAGAACAGGAATGGGGCTGCCTGCTCCTGATGCCTGTCTGTCCTGAGGTCTTTTTGGGGACCGAAGAGGGAAAAACCTATTGGCGGGTGTTTTGCACCTTGCGTAGCAACTGGACCCATGGGTGCCAGGAAGATTTCTTTGCCGCAGCGCAGGTACTGTCTAGGAGAGTTTTTTGGTTGACCGTGATGACTAGTTCTAGCAAATCTCAGCAAGCTTTTGTTTCCTTCTCATCATTGTAGTGTTGGATTCGGTCTTAGTCTTTGTATTATGAGTCTGCCTAAAACCTGATTTTTAGTCATAAAAGAAGGAATTTATTTAAAAATTCGTTTGAAACAGATACATAGCCTTTGCTGAAATTTGCAATATCCAGTAGGAAATTCCCTATGTTGTACGCTGGGTTTATTCAGAGTAAATTTAATAAGATCAAGACACATTTTAATATACAAATTATATTTGTTTTTAAGCTACAGTATTCTATCTGGACTCAGCCTACTTCCATTTTTTTAACCATTAATCTTGCTTTTTGCCCCTAATCCTTTCGTTGCTACAATGAGCTTTCACTGTGTGTGTGTGGGGAGGGAAAGCCCTATTAGATTATAACATTTTTATGAGTTGTCAACGATATAATGACGTTAGCCACCTGACTGAGAAGTAAAAACCTTTGTGGTGTCACATAACAGGTTAGAATGGGCTGGTAAGCCCTTGTGAAATAAACAAGGTAAAAAAAAAAATCTTCCAAAACGTATATTTAAATGGGTGGCTATAACCCCTCCCTGCTTATTAGACCACCGAGGGCACATTAAATATTTTATATGTATACATCTTTCTGTCTCTATAAAATAGAGATAGGCGCACCCACATACATGCATACACACATGCATAGACACACGAGTCTTTCAAAATCAGAAAGGTCTCAAATTTAATTGGAATGGAAAACGCTAACTAATTGGCATCCAAATTTGATTTGCTGTAGAAACCTCATATTTGTTTGAAACACAACACTGTGTCTTGGAACACAAGCCCAGTCCTTCAAAAATCATACACGAGAACTGTGGAAGAATCAATTAAAGTTGATTTGGCAGATCTGCTTTTGACAAATATAAAGAAATCTCTGATTAGGCTGAGAAGAAAAGAATCCCTCTTTCGTGCTCTCTCTATTCTCTCCCTCTTTAAAGGCAGTAGATGTCAGAAGGGGGTGGGTAGTGATATGCAAAACACGGCCTCCATAACCAAAGTAGCCTGCAAAATTAGGTGTCAGCATGCAAAGCTTATTGATGTATGAATGCGGAAAATGAAAGCCGGCAGTAGACAGACGGGGCTAAAGGTGAGACAGCCACAGTGAAAGCAGCTGTACATCTACGTCAAGGTGTTGCTATATGAGCCTGCTTTTTTCTGGAGGGCCACAGCCTAACAAGCTGTGCCTGGCCATAAAATGATGAAACAATACAATGTAGGCACACACTGTGTGAATACCAAATAAATTGACTCGGACCCCCCCACACCCCTTCAAAGTAGGCCTGTGTATTCATTAATAAATTCATATTCTGAGTTTTCAATAAAAGAAGAAAATGCAGTGTAAACTGGAGTTACTTAGTGACACCCAGCTCATTGCTTTTTATTGTTGCTTGCAGCTACGAAGCCTTCGCTGTGCACTAGTAGAATTTATTACTGTCTGTCTTTGTGGCAAGTTGGCGAAGTGAGCCTTTTGAAGAAAATTGACCCACACTTCATGAATATGATGAAAAATGCCAATAACACTACAAAGACAAAGCTCTTGACATTAGTGTGCAAAGAACTAAGAGACGGTAATGAAAATATTGCAATTACAAATCATAGCCCTCCTCCCCGGCCGAGGGGCGTGGGCATTTGGGGGGCCGCTGGGGAGCCCCGAGACCCTGCTGGATGTGGGATGGGCTGAAAAGCAGGGGGGGGCGGGCACTGTTTCACCGCCTGGTCCCTCCCCATCCTCCGTGCTTTGAAGGAGAAAAGGGGTGAGAAGAGGAAAGCAAACGAAGTGCTTAATCCAAAGAGGATTTCCCTCCTAGAAGGTTGCCCCTCCTTCTCTCTGAGCCTGTGCGTAGAGGGAGAGTGGTCTCGTTGCTGAGGCACAAGATTAGGGCCATGGGGTCCGTCTTGTGCTTGCCCTTCTGCTGTACTCTTCCTATAAGCTCCTGGACACAAATCACTGTAAGATTCTGTGCCTCAGTTTCCCCCTCTGTAAAATAGGTTTTTTCCTTCTGTGCTTTATGAACGTAGCCTACTTTGACCGACAGCTCCTCTGAGCTACCTCCTTCTGCTTGTGTGCATTGGTATTGCAGTAATAGTGATAGGTTAAAAACTAGCATTTTGCAAGCAGGAAGGTCCGTCTCACAGGCTCTGTCCCAGTGAAGTGAAAGAGAAAACAAGAAGCAATGTGACGTGCAAAAGTGCTCCGTTTAATTCTTGCCTTGGTGATAAGCAACTCGATCAGTGAAAATATATAAGGAACAAATAGGGCAGGCTATTTTTTTTTCCTCCCAGCAGGTGATGAAGCACTAGAACAAAGCAACTTCAAGACAAAAAAAAAAAATTAAAACCAGCAATGAAAGGTTATTTAGCCCTATGTTGAACATTTGCCACTTTCTGAACTTATTATTCATCAATCATATTTTCCGTCACCAAGATAAACTGTAAGTGCCAGGTACTTTGTTTATGTGTTCTACTCTTTAATTTATTGTGGAGAGACCTGCTAAAAATCAAATAAAAAGCAAGCATGCTATCTACTAAATTTGTATGTGACAGTCATAGGTATATCTTGCCACGTTGGAATACTGGTGCCAGAACAAATCAGTTCAGCTTTGCCGTTCTCATGCTCCTCTTTCCACTTGTAGGAGATGACACTTGTAAATTAAGGCAAACCATGACTGTTTTCCTCTGTGACATGTGGCCACTGACGAGATAATCATGAAGTTGACCGGGGCGATTCTGCAGGTCTGTATGAACTGATGGGCACTCAGATACAGGCTACCTGGGAACTGCGCTTTCATCTGACTCCATCAGACCTGTGCCACTTGCGGCTCCAGGCTGCCTTGGGAATATGAGGGGCTTCAGACATGGGGATGCTCCGTTAGTTCTCGTGCAAGGCCCTTCTGCTTTGGGTATTGAACATTGCAACGTGCACACGTTGTCTGCTGCATTTGCCAGTGTCCTTGCATCACTCGTTTTGAGGCACGCAAGGGCCTCTTGGGATTGCTATTAGGTGTCTGCAGAGCACGGCAGTGGAGCGAGGACTAAGCCTTTTTCTCAAAACTAGCTGTTTTGTTGCCAGCCTGTCAGATGAGATTTCCCCTGGCTGTTCAGATGTCATCAGTGAGGCCATGGGAAGACCCCAAGGGCTCTGTTTCTGGCCATGGGCCTTTAGCTTGAAGCTGGCAGTTGAATGGAGTAGAAGACAACCAATTAAACCATCTTACAATTGCCTTACAGTGAGGAGCTGAATCAGTGATGATTCCTCATTCCTCAGTCTGCTCTTCCTAGATGTATTCCTCCTCCTTAATGGACAGAAACTGAGATGGGCCCCAGTCTTTCTCCCTTCTCTTTCCCCATGCTTTCCCCATCATTTCTATGGAAATGATACCCACAGGGTGGGAGACACGACAGGTTTCGGCATGTCTACACCTTTTGGGTATGCTGTGTAGTATGAAGATCCAGATACAGCCCTGAAGCACTCAGACCTCTGAATGTGTGTCAGGGTGTCTTCAGCATCTTGACCATCTCTTTTCTCATGGTGTGGTGTCATTTCTCTGTCCTGGTCATGAGAAAGACACCCACCACATCTGAGGAGTCGAAGTAAGTGGCTGTACCAGTGCCCCTGGGTGGCCGAATCCTTCTGTGGAGCATCCTCATCAGAGGCACCATGAACCCAATGGGAGGAAATGACTCTGCTTTAGAAGAACTAAACTGGATGTGATACTATTTTCTGTGTTTTATAAATCACTTAAAGTTTTACAGTAAATTCTGAAGAGAAAAGAGATGGAGAAGGAAAGTGAGTAAAGAAGCATCCAAACAGCAGAAGCAGCTACTGTGTAACAGGTGAAAAATAGCAAAACGGACTGATTGTGTCTGAACATCCATCCTTCCGAAGCAACTGCGGACGAGAAATCATCACTTGTGTTATTTGGCTTTGAAAACAAGGCTGATGCAGAAAGCTCAAGAGGAAAATGCGAGACCACCACATTGATCAGAATGATACCAGTGTAAAGAACAAAAAAAAGGGACGGAGCCAGTGAGAGCGAGCAGGTTGCCCAGCCATAAAGAGCAGCATTGAAATCCAGAGGCAAGTTTCATCAAAGGCTGGCTTAAGTGCAAAGGTTCAGACCTGACTAAGGAGCAGCTCATTTTTTGTTGCTCTAGAGCAAGACCCGTCTCCTAAGATCTGAGTGAGCGAACGAATGTTGCTCTCTTGCCCAGCTGAATGAGGCAGTGGCACAGTCTGGCCACAGATGGGGAATCTCACAAGTAAAAACGAAGCCATTAGATAACATATTGGAGTGACTCTACTGAGCAGGCTGAATGCCTGCTCAGTTAAAAAAAAAAAAAGAGAGGAAAAGAAAACACTGTGTAATTATACAGCCGCCCAGCTCTACCTTCTCATGCCTTGTTTCTGTGGCCATCAAGGTTAGGCTTCTACACTTCTTTCCAGAGTGTTTTGTGGCTCGTCTCTCTAACGAGCAATGTCACGTATACTTTAAATAACCTTCCATACGAAGCTACAGGTTTTGCGCTGGGACGCTAACGCTGGGGCGCTCCCTCCTTCTGCTGGAAATGCGGACCAGCCTTGAGGTGAGCCGATCCCCAGATCAAAACCATTTGTTCACCTTGTCCCTGTAGCTCGCAAAAAGTGTGAATAGATAACGGGACAATTTATTTGGCATAATTGATTATGGCTAATGATGACTGGAAATCCAATTGTGACACTGCTGGACTTATCTGCACTTTAGATAGGAGGAGATATATTTTTCAGGTCTTGGCATGTTTAGCATTTTGGGATGAACAATTTATCTACCTGGGTTCATTCTGCTGTTCCCAGAACTGATTGTGTATTAGCATGTCTCATGAAAATCATGCGTGACATTACTCTTGCATCTATATATTGAAAAATGAAACCGGGGCCGGATAAAAGCCCTTTGAAGTCAGTGGAAATGTCTCCCATCAACTTCAATATGACCAGATGAACATAGAAATACAGGATTGGAAAGGACCTCCTGGGTCACTGAGTCAGTCCTCTGCTGTGCCCCGCTCTCCTTTATACAATGCCTTCTTCATCGGTTGTTTCTCTTTAGGCTGCCTATGGGCTGATGATGCGCTCGGCATATTGCTGGAAATGTTATCAATAATGAGATTTTTGCATTACAGGTAACCAATGGTTCCTGTGTGTTTGATTTGTCAGCTCTTACAGGCATGAACAATTCCCAGTACATCATCTTCAAAATGTAGTTAGGTGAATGAATGCAGGTATCTGGAAGACTGAAAGGGGTACAGAACTATCTATATTCAGTCTGTGTGTTTGTCAAAACTCTGAATACTCACGGCATGGTATCCGATAAATAGTGGATGGGATTCTTCCGTGATCCTTGCAGCAAATAGTGGGGATCGATCACAACAAAATGAAAGGGACCCAGTTTTGTGGCAGTATTTCTGGTCTTTAAGAGTTAAAAGTGATAGGTAAAGGAGGTCCAGGTACTTTTTTTTTTTTTTTTTCGGTACAGTATTGTAAATGCTGAAAGTGAAATTATTGAAAGGTATGACTAGGAAGATTTCATGCAATTTTACTCAATGCCAATTATTTAAAGAGAAGATAGTAGAGAGGGCTGGAAAGGGTTAAAATTAAAAGCTGTTTCTAAAGCCTGCAATAATAATACAATAGACTGGTGGTAGCCAAAGGCAGAATTTACTGTCCTTGGTCTAGTGAACCAGTATTAACCCTTCAAGTGTCCTGGATGGCTCTGTGCACAGTGTCACTTTCTGCTGCAGTGTCTGGATGTATGCTTTCTGTCAGATTGCTCAATTAATTATAATGGTCCTACCTTTAAAGGGATGGCCCTGGGCATACTAGGGGGTGTGGCCCTCATGGGGTTTTGTTTCAAGCCATATCCTACTGTCTCCAACTCAGTCAATGAATCTTACTCATGAATATTTAATGACACAAGTGTACCTTCATTTTTTTTTTTTTTTAAATTATTCTTCTACACAGCTAGACAGGTGCATTGTCTTCCCATCATGTTTTGGCGACAGAGAAGATGCTGCCTAGCTCTGTTAGCATCGAAGAAAGAGGTGGGTAGAGCCACCAAAAAATGTCAGCGGGCACTACCTGTGTGTTTGAGAAATGGGCATTACAGACCTCTTGTTCTGCCTCGGAAATGCGACAATAGGTATCTCGCTACAGATGCATTACCGAACAGGTATTTGTCAGCTTCAAAGCAGCTTTTACCAACTGTGTAGCACACAGGAAGAAATTGGCTTTAAGGAGCAGGGCAGGAGAGACATCTCAAAGACTCTGCTTATTTTATTCTTTTAGTGCAACCTCTGCTGCTGTAAAAGCTCTCAGTGACACAGTTTGTGCTGTTCGCACCTTGGTATACTCTTGGACAAGAACCACATCCTGTGTATTACTGATATTTTATGACAAAGTAAAGCAATTTTAAAACATCAGGCTGCCCATCTGCTATGAACTACTTTTCACAATATTCAAAATAGATGCGTTTCCCTTTCCTGTTTTCATATGAGTGAAATGCAGACCACAGTTAGGTTATGAGACTGGGGGCCAGGAATTTTTCTACTTTTAATCCTGTCTCTGACATTGATTCCTTCATTAGCCTTGGGCAAGTCATTTCACTTGGATATATTCGAATCACCACATCTATAAAATGGAGATGCAGTGAGGTGTCATGGAGATTTATTAGGCTGTGTCTGCAGCATACTTTGAAGAAGTCAAACCGTATACACCTGCTAATGAATGGAATTTTAAAATATGAATGAAAACATTTCTCCTTTCAGAAGCCCAAGTGTCCTGCAGACCTGTGACTACTGCTGCAGTCAGCAAGTACGATTTTGCACTCACTGTGTAAACTCATCAAAGAAAAATTAGCTGCACGTTAACTTTATGGCAACTGAACGCCAGACAGTTTCCTGGTCAGAAATGTGTTTTGCTGGAGATCATATTGTCCCTATGAAATGAAATGAAAAGAAGCAGTTTTGGCAGTTAAAAAATTTCCAGGGGTAATTTAGAGAGTTGGTGCTCCGAGACTGGTAGATAGACAGGGAAATTAGCTTCCTGCATAATTTTATCACTATGGAGTAAAACCCTAGCTTTGCATGAGCATTTTGCTACCAGCCTCAATGAAGCCAAGATCTCACCCAACTTATTTTCTAGTAAGCTTTGGTAAGAGACTTGGAGGATTCACTGGTGGCTTGGTCTGGTGAAGGTTAATAACCAGCGGAAGTCTCTTTAGCATCTGGCCTGTAGAGGAGCCTGTGAGATGAGTTGGTCCTATTCTGTACTGGCTGCATTGGCTGTGCTAAAGTTTTGGTCTTGGCAGAAAGGCATTAAACTGGACGTGTGGCCCTACCTGCCTCGCCAGTCTGAGCCGCACACCTGGGTATGAGACATTACTCACCTTTGGCACCGGCCAGAACCGAAACAAGCTGGTGTCAAACTCACATTGTCCTTACTCATGCCGGACTTTCTGTAGACAAGAATAAATCTCCTCCATGAGTAATCTGTGCATGACTCACCAACTGTATCATAACGCAAACCTCGAAGAGCTGTGGGAAACAACGGTGCACTGAGGCATGTTTTAAACGAACAGTGACCCGGCTCAGCAGACAGCGAGATTCACACAGAAACTCGGTGCGGGAGGCGGTTTCTGCAGAGATGGGGCAGTGTGAGCGCAGCGAGGTCCCCAGCCCTCCTGCCGCCCCTCTGCTCGGCCGCTTCCCGGCCGGTCCCCGAGGCTGCCAGCTACCAAATGGTTATTGTTACTGGTTTCCCAGCATCTCTGCCCAAAGATACTAAATGCTTTCCCTCCTGCGGCATGTCAGCAACGATGCAGAGTTTTTGAGGAGACCTTGTGAAGCAAAGCGGCAGTAGGACAGCTGGGAATGGGAGTAGGTGATACTGAGCACAGTCTGGAGAGAGGAAGACGCCTGGGTTAGGGAATAGATGGGACTTGGGTTGCAGTGAGGTTACAAGAAGATAGAGCAAGAATAGGAAGGATGGGTCTCCAACAGGAGATGAAGTAACCCTAAAAAGGCATGGTGCAATAGTAAAATCAGGTTCATTTTAGTCACCCAAAGCAGTTTGAATGCAGCTCTTCCCTGTCCAGACACTGTTTTAATCGCATCTGAGTCAGAGCGCACACAGACGATAAGCATAGCTGCGTGCTCACGCTGGTTTAAAGCACACTGCCACTTACAACATGGTGGAAAAAGTGACCGAGAGGACAACGTAAGGCCTAATGCTGCAGGGCATGGTGCTGTTGCTTGGACCTGAACGAAAGCAATAAGGAAAGATAGCTGCCCTGAGATATAGCCGCTCTCATGTGAGCAGTGACGGTGATAGGCATTTTGCTTGGGAGAATTAGGAAGGAACATAACGCTCCCGGACACCCTGTGGAGGGATGTTGAGCAGGGCTCCTTTCTCCTCTTTTGGGGAAGGTCTGGGTTAGGTGTCTTCCTAACCAAGGGAAACAAGGAGCAGGAGCCTGATCCTGCCCCTCCAGCCACGCACACTAAAACATTGCACCAGAAGGCTCCTCAACGATATCTGATTTACCTTCTGGGACACGATGGAGAAATTAGCCTAGCTGGGGAAGGGGCACATCCACGAGAGATACGTTCCTCTTCCAGGAGCAGTCTCTGACCTCTGCAGCCTGGCATACAATTTGACATACAGAGCTCAGCCGCGGCTGTTTCCTATGTGGGCTGACAGCTTGCTTCTCCAGCCCCTGCTTAACTTGGTAGTCATAACTGAACCCATAATTTCTCCTAGCATGTAATATTACAAACAGGACTTTTAAAAAGTCACGATTTTTTCCTGCGTGGTCTAGTTTTAATATGTTTTTAAAAGCCTGTGCTCAGGCCTTGCTACCCTCTGAGCACAAAGCAGCTGGGAGCGTTGCAGAGGGAGCTCGCTTAGCCCTGGGGGAATGGGTAAAGAGGGTGTTTCGTGTGACTTGTTTGCAAACCCCCGTGGCTGTTTTGAGGAGAGGCTCCTGGGATTTTATGCAGTCATGTATATCCCTTCCGACTTGGAAAGATGGCTTCTGTCCAGGGTTTGCCTAAAAACAAGAAAGGAGGGGCCATGTTCAAAAGATGAGTTTTGCTGTTTTAGGAATAAAATGCAGCTAAAGAAATCACCATTTACCACCTCCTCACAATGCTTTTCCACCCGTACCCAGATTAAATAAGGAAATTAATGAATGAACGCGAATGTATCTAAGTGTATTGAAGGCCGAAGCAGTAGGTGCAGACCCATGGTAATATGAGAGCATCAGGTTCCAAAGGCACCTGGAAGTGCAGATAAGATCAGACCAGGTCAAAGAGGGAGCCTTGGCAGCTACGGTCCTGCTCCCTGGAGCGCGGTGAGCCCCAGCCCAGCTTCGCAGCAGTGGGTGCAACTGCCCGACTCCCACAGCCCTGCTCTTCGGTTCTGCACCCTGCCCGCGAGGTGCCGGGTCCCTTCCCGGGGAGACCACAGGCTGTAAAGGAGGGAAATCACCCAAACAAAAGCAGATGTTTCCACTTTCCTTAGTATCCCACTGTGCCCCAAGTTGCTGCTTGTTTGCTAGGCTTCAGGGTGTTTCTTTTTTTCTTTATGAATTTGGCGGTGTCATTTTTACACTGGAAGCCTGTTTCACCGCGTTTCTGGCAAACCCCATTGGTTAGACTTGTTTTACCACATCATGATCTTTTTTTATAGCCCACATCTGCCAGGCAAACTTTGTCATTCATCATCTTCCTTTCTGCCGCGTTCATTTTCAGCTAGGCACAAAATGTCCTCGTATTTTTAAAGTAACGCAAACCCTCCTGGCTCGGTGGTCGGAGTGGAAGGGATCAATGGTGCATAGTCCCTATGTCATGGCATGTAAGTAGTGTTCAGAAGTGGGGAAGAGGAGGAAAAAGAAGATCCTCAGCATACACAAAGTAGGCTGTGGGACTTCCACTCCCCTTCTCAGTGGCATCCCTTCAAGAGACCGCTGCCCCAGGCAACTCCAAGTTTGCCTGGGTCTACTGCTGGCTCGTTCTGGTGGAGAGGAGCTTTTCCCCAGAAGCAGTCCCATGTTGTCTGCAACTTTCAGGGCTGCATTCTTCCTCCCTTTTCCTACTACTCATCCTGTTATGGATGAGAACCATGTTGGTGTTAGCAACTGTGTTTAAACGTGGGACAGAACTGAAGCGCAGCTGTGTTTTGGTCACTGAGTTTCTATACCCACAATGGAAGTGTTCCAGAAATACGTAATAATACATATAAAGTTGTTTACTTGCTGTTCTGTTAACAAGGTGGCATTATCCATGGTAGAATTTGTGGAGACTTTGCACAAGACCAAAAGGAGGAACAAAAGTCCCTCTGACTGTGTTTTTGTTACGGTCTCTTAGTTGCACCATGTTGGACAAAAAGCTTTCTTGAAGTTCTTTGGAGAAAGTTCATGTGATTGTTCAGCAAATTTGTTTGGGGTAAATCTGGGATGGCTAGCAATTTGGGTATAAAATTAAGGTTTTGCGTAACATCTGCACAAAGTCACGTTGGCCTTCACGCACACCTCAGAGGACCGATGGTTGCAGTTGCTCCTCACTCGAAGAGCTAAAACCATTTCCTAGGCACAGAACATCGTGACCACCTCTGTTTTCCAGAAACTTGGGCATAGATGGACCGAGGTCAGAATGTAACGTATGAGCAACAGGTACGTTCCGTTTATTTGCTGGAGATGGATTTGTATTCCTGATTTTAAGTACCCACTTTTGACATTTTTGCAGTTGTGTGAATGCCTTGAAAGCGATGGGCAAATTCCCTTTGGCCTTTGGGGGCTCCAGAGGAGAAACCCTGCTGAGTGAGCGGAAAGGCAGACGTGGAAGCCAGCGCTCTGCTCTTTACCACCGGAGTCTGTCTCCCTCCTCTGTATCTTGCTTGAACGGAGACAAATAAAAATTCAGGGACTCGTGCCACACTTTCTTCATAATGCATGTGTACAAATATTTGCATGCAGCAGTGGTTCAAAGGAGCCTGAAGATACTATCTTAACTGTGGTGCTTTCCCAGACCATTGCTGTGCTTTGCCTTTGTGAATAAAGGCAGTAGTGTCTGCAGTCAGGAGATCTCTCATATAGATTTAATCTGGCTGTTTTCCTCCCTAGGGAGCAGAGTTGAGGACAGCGAAGTTCAAGGTAGCGTGTGTTTGAGTTTTGTAAGCAGAATAGACATGGAAATTTGAAGCCTAAGTTGCACATTCCAGTCTTCTTATGGAAATGGTGAGCGAAGAGGAAGCAGAGCCTTTAGTACTGAACATGCGCCAGTTTTTAAATACCGATACAGATCTAGAGCGTTTATTTATAAACACCGCATGTGTATATGTGCACACACGCACAGACACGCTTATACGTATACATGCCTATGTGCAGTGTTTATCAACAGCGCGTTGCATATCTCTCTGCTTACAGATTCTATTGATGATTGCTTTATTCGTCTTGTGGCAGACCCATTTAAATGAAAATATGTTCCCCATTTCCTTGCTACTATAAATTCTGCGCTATGGGGAAGTAGCGAAGTGCACTGGCTATACATCCATGGAGAAATGCCCTGTTGAGAAGAGGAGTATTATACAGGGAACAATTGACAGCCCTTCACTTCAGTGGGTACATTTCTCTGTACAGCTGCATCACCACTAATGATAAATGAGTAATGTTTGATAGCTGGCTCCGTTGCCTGACAGCTACAGTTTTGGCCAGAGGGCCACGACAGGCTTTAGACTTCTGTTCAAAATGAGTTAAACATATTAGGTATTACGAAGCCACAGAAGCCTCGAGAATGAGTGCTGAAATGAGTTATCAAGGTATGCTCCTGGGTACACAACTTGCAAAGCAGATGTCATTCTAATAATGTGTGATATAGAACATGTCTGGCCTAAACCCTGCTGGATGAAATATGAAGCCCCGTTGGTGATATTTAATACCATTTTATGAGGTGCCATCTTATAAAGACAATGCCCGCCTTATGTGGAATGCTTAAGGTATTTTGCCAAAGGCACTGGGAGGTATCTGAACTAAGTAGAATTTTTATTATTTTATAAGCCTTTACTTTGTAATATTTCTGTTTCTACATTATTGTGGTACTAGCTGCACTAACCCTTTGTCTAGTGAACTTCATGAGCGGTTTACTGATAGATTGACTGATAGCCACGGCTGCCTGTGGATGTAAAGGCCAGTTCCTACCTACATATATTCTTAGCAAAAAAACAGAGAAAAATGGAAAGCAGACTTCAAAAGGAAATAAAGCTTTACAGGAGGCACTCTTGGAAAAGAGGTCCTTGAAGCTATGAGATCCAGAGGTTTGGGTGGTTTTTAAAGGAGTGAGGCCTGGGAAGGTTGTGAGTTTGTGTATTACAGCTGCAGCATTCGTTTCGTCTTGAACTCCTGTTGTAAACTTTGACTTCCCTTGGAGATTTCTGGATCCCTTTGCCGGTATCCCAAGGACATGCGCCGAGTCACTCAGTTTAAGGAAGATGACGAGTGTTTTCACTCTCCAGTTCTCTCTTCATTTACATATTCTCATTTAACGTTGCTTTTGTGGAACAAAACTGCCTCGTTGTTCAGGTCTGTTGGAAAGCGAAGGCAGAGTGCAAGCGGTTATTCTGAGCAAATTAGGTATCTCCTTCCTGGGATGCAAAGACCGTGCTGACAGCACTGCTGAGTTAAAGACCCCAGTGGGGGCAATACCTACATTTCAGTGATGCTGAGTCGGTGCAAATGGGCTCAGTGCTGAGATCCTGTCGCCACTGCCAGAGGATCTGGTCCAGTGTGGCAAGGGAGTAGTTTTCTCGTCGTCATCCTACATCGCTCTGTATCTCACAGTCCTTCTAGGCTTCCATGCTTCTTCGTTTTGCCTCTCCCGAGCAAATAGTGCCCATGTCCTAGAAAGCAGCCGCTCCCCACAGCGCTTACTGGGAAGGCTGATGTGCCCCAGCGGCCACTTTTGCTCAGTGGGATGATCCAGTGGGGTGTCTCCTGCCGGGCAGGCGGGGACCCCAGTTCTCCTCCCTCAAGGGTCTCCTGCTCAGCAGCGATCTGACTTTATGAACTACTTTATGTGACTACTTCTGCCGATCTGCTTGTCTGAATAAACATCAGCACTAAAGAAATTACTCAGCTTGGTGTGCCAGTGACCGCTGCGTACAATTTCCAGCTTGAAAGACGTCCCTGCGCTAAAATATGTGGCAGCTCTTACTCTTAATCCTAACGCTCTCCTCCTGTCTCCCTGGCTAAGTGATCTCTTAATGTGTGGTAGTGCAGCCTGATGCGAGGAGGTGTTAGGTTAATTCCCTTTGATAAAACCCTACTAACTTTTTTTTTGCCCTTGAAAAACTCGCTTTCCCTTCCAAATGCATCATCCTGTGAGCCCAAGGTTCGCAGATATTCAGATTCATCTTCCTTTATACCATAAACATGCCAGATATATATAATCCATTTGGACACTGGCAAGTGATGACTATCAGAGGCAGAATGGGTACTGAGGGGCCCATAGTTATACAGTAACATCGGCTTGGCAGCAGCTCATCCATCGTGCTAGATGATCTGTCCATCTCCCTGCCTATAGCTTGTAGCACATAAAATACAGGCGAAAAGTCAGACCAAATATTCTGTGTGCAATGCTCTTTGCATCTCAGCCCGGCTTTTCTAGCCTCGGTTTTAAATGCACTCGTGGTCCAACTGTCTGGTCGAGACGCTGCTTTTTGAAAGAAACGTGTCGTAGAAATTCCTGAAAGTCGCTGCTCAGTGTATGACATGTCAAGTTGCATCTGCTGTGTCACGAAGCATCAGCGTGTTGCGAAAGACCGTAATGAAGGGTGACAAGATAGGCTGTAAACAGTTTCGGTCGATGTTTTTGTTTATCCCAGAGCGATTTTCGTGCAATATCATGATCGCAGGGAGAGTTCGGCTTCTGTTTTGTCACTCAGCAAAACTTTTGCCTGTGGCGATCAGCCGAACGACCCTGAACGTTTTGGGCGTGAAGGTAGGTTAGCCTTCAAGCCAACATTTGCAAAGCGCTCTCGGGAGCGCTGTCCCTGCCCCAGTGTGCACAGCGGCGCCTCTGGGCTCGGGCAGACCCCGGGCGCCCGCGAGGGGTAAGGAGCGCTGGGTGGCATTTCCCCCCTAGCCCCAGCTGTGTCCCACCACCCATGCAGGTGCCGCGCGGGGAATTTCCCCCTCGCCCCCCAGCACACGTGTGCCCGGGCACAGGGCTCCCTGAAAGGACCGCCGCAGTAGAAGTCAGGGTTCCCACGGCGTGCTGGGGTGCTTCGCGGGGCTTTCTTTGCCTCTCCGAGAAAGCTCCTAAACTCGTTTGCAAACCCTCTGTTTGAGCTGTACAGGTGGCTCGTGTGTATCGAGGTTTTCTGCTTGGAGCTCATTTCCTTAAAATCTGTCCTTATGTTTGCTAAAATCCACACGGTCCCCGTTCCAAGCTGCGTGAAGCTTTTAGCTCCTTTTTCCTCTCAGCGGTTTTTGCCTATATTGTTGCAGGAGTTGAATGGGGAAATGCACAGAGCTGGGAGATTAAAGATGTAAATTTCATAAACAGAAATCAAAGGTCCTAAATCCTGAGCAAAGAAAAGCCAACATAAGTATGAACATTAAAAAACATACATAAATAGTACTTCAAGGCTGAATGTGTTAAATTATTCAACAGTTAAGTCATAAGTGTTCTTAAACTTAAGTATAAAAATGCCCTTGACAATATTTCATAGCCATGCATTTCTTTAAAATATTTAGCATTCTCATTAAAGAGAATGACTTTATTTTATATATTAGTTACACTCCTGCTTGTTAATATGAAGGAATTTAGTAGCAAAGAGCATTCTTATGTATATAAGCCGAAGACAATTTACATATAAAGCTGGACGACTATTCACTTTTTATTTATTCCTGGATCATCTACATCCACGCATAGCTATAGAGCATTTAAACAAATTTGTTCCTTAATGTGTAATATTAATATCTCCTGCCCCAAAATATCATTTGCTAATGCCATCGCGGAGACAGGTTCATTCAAAGCTCCATGGAAGTTCTTGCCTTTGAAAGACTTAATGAACCTTACATTTTTGGTATACTGCACAGTGTAATGCCTATTACATATTCATTGCCAGAATGGAAGATTTCCTTTAACTCTGAGCTTCCTGGTCTGGTTCACTGTAAAACATTGTCAAAAGTCACAAGAGGCTTTCGCTGAAAATTGTGACTCTTGATAGCAGGAGGTAATGGGGAGGTTTAGAATAGAAGAACCAGTGGTATATGGGCCCAGGGGGAATCGTTCTGACAGACAAATGGATGGATAATACAGTTTTTGACATAATGGGATGAAAAAGTTTATGCCAGAAAGAACTGAATTAAAGTTATTACTTTAAGGAAATTCTGAAGTTCTCAAGACCAGCGGTATTGCCTGCGTGCGTTTCATTTTACTGCATCTCTGCATAACAGGTTTTTAAACAGGGTCGGCTTTGAATTGATTTATAAGCTTACTAACAAATCTGCAATAAAGATTGTAGTTCCTTTCTTGGAAGTTACCCCAGTAACATCATTTTACAGGGTGCTTTTTTGGGAGCGGGATTTTTTGATCTGTCTGGTTTTTAAAGTCCTGCATAATCAGTTTGCCTCTCAACTCCCTTTTGTAAACACAGCAAACCGAAAAGGCTATTATTCTGAGTTTTGCTCTGGAATAATAGGAGATCGCACAGAGCTATATTGTTTTGCATAAGTTTCTTTTTCTCAGTGTTTTGTGAGCTTTGGAAATTAGCAGCTCTGAGATCCCTGAGCCCTGATGAGACACAGAAATCGGCTGATGCAGAAACCATTCCAAGATCAAGGCCTTAGTTAATCAAGGCTGTTCAAAAAGGACGGTATGTTTTTCTACTTGTTATTTTTAGGTGATTGCAGGGTTGAACTGTCAATCAGACACGGTTTTAGGGGTGTTGTGCACGTCTACATGTGCACCCAAGGGTCTGACCGCAGGTCTCCGGAGAGGACATAGTGCAATAACAGCCTCTCCACCCCGAAGCCTCCGTTTGAGCTATGTTTCGTTTTAGCTGGCAGTGACTACGCCAACGGCTAAAATGCAGAACTAAGTACGGCGGAGAGAGGCCCTCGTAATGGCAAAGATGAAAAATGTGTTAGTGCAGAACAATGAAGTGATGGTAAATCTCAGATGTAGGCACCAGTCACCACTTGTACCATGCTGTTGTCAGAAGTGTGTTGAGATATCGGAGAGAGCAGGCTGAGAAAGGGAAGCTAATTATACCACATTATTCACTTCTGCTCATTAGGTATAGTACAAAGGCTCTGCTTTTTATGTATATATTAAAGTGCCGAGGACTACAGGAATAGATAACTTAATGTTTCTTTTGTCTCGCTAGTGGGTCAGTTCAGACAGAAAAATCGTATTTTCACGGACCTGCGACTTTCCATCCTCCAGAATTAGGGATTTCCTCCTATGTCACCCCAAGCAAACAGAAAAAGGCAACTCCCTCCCCCTCGACACCCAGCAAAGCCAAACCAAACTAAAGCAAAGCTCCTGTGCCCTGTGGCAATCCCTCGCCCAGCGCCTGTGCGAGGGTGTGCGAGACGGTTCCTGCCTTCCCCCCTCTGCTCACCATAGGTACCTGTGTCGATTAAAAAGCTTTTCCTACCTAATCCCTCTTCCCCATATACCCTCAATAGCTCCAGGGGCAATTTGACAGCCGCAACCTACCCCCCTCCACTGATGTCCGTCCCTGGGTCGCATCCTCCCCTCGTGTTGCCACTTGCCCCTCTGTCGTCCCAAGACGGCAGATAACCGCCCGCTCTCCTGCTGAGTGTCAATGGAATGAATTCAGTGTTTAATAAACTTTGGATGGTACGTACGACGCATTCGCCCTTAGACGTTTTACCTGTCCCGCAATCCTTGGATTGCATTTAGATCTGTAAATGAGCCATTAGGAAAAGATGAAAGGGAAGGCAGAGGATTGGTTTATTGTAATTATTTATTTCAATATAAATAAATTTATAAATAAATACCTGACTTTCAAAATTCATGGCCCTTTAATGCTCAAGTCAGAGAGAACACATTAAATCTAAGAGAAGAGGAACAGATATTGCACTTCCACACTAAGGTGAATGAAATCAAATTTGGGCATCGAAATCTACGAAAATTGCCTTGCTCTTCTAATTGCGAGCATCACAAAAGTCAGCGCTTCAGTAAAATACCCTGCAGCTACACAAAAGGATAGACTGGAGAAGCACATATCTACCAATAAGTGGCACTGAGTATCTACTCCATTTCTCACACAGGTTGGCATATCTCTCAGTGGTCCATCTGGTAGAATTGGATGGCATTTATCAGGAAATAATCCAATTGTGGCATGCCAAAACCTGAACATGAAAAGTACTTGTGCCTAGTGTCAATCATTCACCCTCTGACAGTTCAATAAACATCCTTTCTGTGATGGTTTTCAGGAACACTGACACCCAAAATGCTGGAAACAATGCCAGAGATGGAAATGACAATGCTTCTGTGAAACATCAAAAGGGACCGACACAACCTGGCATGGATTTTGCCAAGTGTTGCTTAGCAATACAGTGTGCTTGTGGGCCGCTGGCATGTCGGGATTAGCTGCGAAGGGAGCGATATTCACACCTTTGCTGAAAACGCATCCTTCCCAAATAAACGAGTACAAAGTAGGGAAGTGCAGCATCAGCAGGAGAAGGGGATGCCACAGCCACAGTGTACCATTTTTGGCTTCCAAAGAGCCATCTGCCCTCCCTGGTTGTCTTCCTCGGGCACAGAAAGATAAAGTGGACCGGGCTGAGCCAGCGTGCAGTGCGTGCCTTGTCCCAGCTCCGTGAAGACACAGCCCTGTCCTGTCCAGCGCGTGGTCTTGGAGGGCAGGAGGAGGTTTCATGGCCATTTTGCTTCGGGGCTGGGGTCAGAGAGGGCCAAACGCTGCTACCACCAGCTCTTGCAGGAGGTACGTGCAGGCAGAATTTGACCCGGACTGGGTTGGCCGCTGGCGCTCAGGGGACGATGACAACGTACGGGAAGAAAGCCTGAACCTGGAATTGGGAGGTGAATAACCAATATCGCTCCTAACGAAGTGTGAAATAGGGATGGTCATTTTAACAGCGTAATTGGTGGTAGTAGTAAGAGGATGCAAGGAGCTCTCGATAACAAAAACCCGAACTTGTTCACTTGCTGAATTTCCCAAGCGAGCCCCTCTCCCCAGGTTGCTGGATGCTGCCCATGTCTCTGCAGCCACCCGCACCCATCCTGTGAGGGTGAAAGCAGCATTTCCAGAAAAACTAAGAGTGCTCGGTGGCCGGAGGGAAAATGTACTATTTTATATTGCAAGCACCACTTTGCCACTGAGGAGGAAACTGAATTGGGGGAAGTGAAATAACTTGCCCGAAGCCAGCGACAGACTTGGGAACTAAACTCTGGCCTCCTTAATGTGCCAAATCCTGGAGCAGAGGCTCACAAGGTCTAACCAAATCGCCTTTTATCTGACTGCCTGGTAAATGGGAGTGGGAGGAATGTCTGCATATCAAATAAGGGGGTTTTGTCCATCTTGAAATTCCAGGTTTTCAGATCCAGGAATCAGCTGATGCCTGGAGCGTATAAACTGCCTTTTTGGTGTGGCGAGGACAGACCTGCAGGTCCAAACCCAGACGCGCCAGCCAGGCCTGTCCAAATGGAGGTGCTGGGATCTGCTGCTAATCCGGAGCTTGGAGGGAGGCAACTGCCTGGGGAGGCACTTGTTGGGCAGCGCAGGTTCGCTGTTACCCCTTGGGGCTCAGGGCTGTCTAGTCTGCAGGCAGCGTGGCAGCGGCAGGGCTGCAAATATCATGGAGAAGGCGCTTTCGAGCAGACAGCGTTCCGAAAAGAAATCCTGAGGTGTGCAGATTCTTATATATACTTATGACAGTTTTCCAGGGAGAAGTGCAAGCTAACTCCATCAGTGCCTTTGAGCCTTGACTTGTTAATTGGCATTACTTCTAATTCCCAGCTATATTTTAAGGTATGAACCTAAGGAATTTTAAAGTCATTATGTGGGTGAGGGACTGATAAAAATAAATCCTTCAGGTTTGAAAGTGGCAGAGAGGGAATAAAAGGTGTTAAGAAATCCAGGAGTTTTCAGCCAATTGGTTCAAAAAAGCATCCGGGTGGACTGCAGCTCCTGGAGAAAGGTCACTGATACTACTCTGGGTACCTCTTTTTATGAACTTTATGCATCACATAAAATAAATTTAAAGCAGTTTAATTTAACAGTCTAATTAGTCATGGCTTTTTCATCTTGTCTATTTAACTATACATGGAACAAAGAGAAAGACACAGGGCCAAATTCAGAGCTGGCACAAATCAGCCCTGCAAGTCAAGGAAGCCGTTCCTGCTCAACCAGGGCTGAACGCAGAAGCCAGCGGCCAAATTCGTCCCTTGGGATAACACCCCTAATGTCTGGAGACTTGCACCGCAAATGAATTTGGCTGCCAGGAATTAACTCTCTGCCGAGTGGATCCCTGGGTCTCGGTGTTCAGAGCTTGAGCCAGGCGAGCCGAAATGTGGGTAAAACGCTCAGGAGAAATGGTTTAAAAAGTTGAGCTAGTTTGGAACAAAACTCTGCTGTGTGTTGGCTTTGCAAAGACTCACGCAAGCATTTCCCTTCGCTTCAGTCTGCTTCATTTACACGCCCTTTCACTTTAAATTTCAGTGTTCCTATAATCTCACGATCTCAGGCAAACAGCAGTCACATGAATGCACCCTCCACTGGAAATGAGTGTCTTTCTACTGCCTTTGATGTGGTTGTACTGGTTATACCATTACACTAAATCGCGCCTTCTTCAGCTCATGTACACAAACCCACAACATTAACCAGGTCTTGCTGCAGAAGCATAAATCGATCCACGTTTACGAAGGTGATGTTTCTGAGCAGATCTCCAGCTCATAAAGTCGTAGGGCAGCTAAAACCTAGACTTCTAAGTCCATAGTTAGAGTCTGGTATTTGGGAGGGTTGTGGTCCTACTGCCAGCTTTCATTGACGAAACAAATTATTTTTCAAATGTTGTAGATTCCAGCAGAAATCTATCTCCTATCAGCTGAGGCACAGGTCACATTTATTTTGTGATGTCCTTTTTCAAGAGCACGTACCAGGGGCAGGTTGCCATCTGATGCTGGCAGGCAGCAGAGGGGCTCGGGGACACACTGAGGTGGCTTAGCCGTGTGTCACCCCAACCCTGAGTGACACGAGTTCCTTCTAAGTGGCTCTTTCAAAATTCCTGCAAGTTACTGTTTTCCTAGCCAAAAATAACTACAACAAACAACGTGAACACAATAAAGAAATTCAAATATATCTTAAACCACCTAATAATTAACCGCATTCAATTAGTCTCCGGGGTGCTCTGTGCAGCTGTGTGGTCTCCCTGGAGGCACCGCCAGCACCACAGCGGTGAGTTAATGAGTTCTGGTTGCGTCTTGTCCACAGACTCGGCTGCTTCACTGCGTTCCTCCTCTGGCCCGGTGTTCCTAGGAAGAACACCCACTTCTGAGGCCTTTCTCCCTCTTCCTGCTGGAAGCCGGTGAAACGCTCAGGCCTCCTGCTGCGTGAACGCGAGGCTCGGCAGGGTGCCAGCCTGTGCCTCCTTCCTGGGCACCCTGACCAAGCTGAGCTCTTGCTTGTCTGGTTGGTTGTGGGAGGCAGGTCCGCACATCTGTCATGTGAAGCCCAGGTCTCCGTTTTGACAATTTAGTTTCAAGACAATGACTTAATCCTCTCTTGGGGGGGGGGTGTGTGTGTCCATAGGCACCTAGGTCTAGCATCTATTTAAGTTACTCCTGTTCTTCTGAAGCTTGGTGTCATCAGGCTGTCAGGCCTTTTTGCCTATCTTTCTCTTACCTTAAATTCATGTTTCACTCAGCATTTGCTAAGCAACACACTTCTCAAAGTTTTTTCAAGCTCTGATTATACTTTTATCCTTTTTTTCAGATTCAACTAGCATCTTTGCAGACCCTGGACCTCTACAACATCAAGAAATCATATTTTCCCATGAAATGCTGCACAATCCAAGTATTGCAGGAGTCTTGAGCATGAGTGAAAGGGACCCTGTGGACACGTCCAGCACAGGCACACACTCGGCATTAGCTCAGCTTCCGAAAGCATCTCTCTGTAGGTAATGGGAAATGATCTCTTTTTGCACTTCTACTTAAACACCGGTCCGTAAGGATGAGGGGCTGCATCAGCTCCTTCAGCCCTGCTCTGCTGGGAGCTTCCCCATGTCTCGGAGCTTCCCAGATCTTCCTTGGGGTTTGCTCCTGCACCCTTCTGATGAGCATCCTGCATGTATTCACTAGAATGCCATAGCTGCCATCTTTTGAGATTTAACTTTTTAATTCCCTTATTACTCCTGGCTTTTCTTTTCCTGATACTACTGGGGTTGGCCCCATGCTGCCTTTTGCACCGTTGCTGGACTCGCAGCCACTGCAGATGCAACAGCAGCGGTTGGTGCTAGGAGGACCCCAGACCCTGCACTGCTGCCGACAGCATTTTGCTTTCCCTGTACTCCACCGCTGCACGTCCCCTCTCCTGTATCATTTCCCACACAGCAGACAGTTTAATGCACCGTCTTCTGTGGACTCCAACCTTCCTGACTTGGGACTGTTGTCTTGCAGTACTTCGTATGTAGTGTCTCACAGTGCTGCTTTCCAGGAACTCTGTTCTGGACATGATTAATGCCTTTGTGTGGCAAGTTTTAATTGTTTTATCAAGGTTTTTTTTCTGAGTTTTCCAATCTCTTTCCCTGGTGTTTTGCCCCAAATCCCAGCCGTAATATATTCTCTCTAATAAGGGACTCAAACCTGAAAGTTGTAAGATTGGCACTGCAACCTCACGTTACTAATAGGTTCTTCCATGGTTTCATCTGGAGTTTGTACCGTGTTATTTTTTCCTATTGAAAAATAAAATATTGATGTATTGCATCTCTCAAGAAAGTGGAGGTTGAGAGTGGGACGCTGAGAGAGTGGGAGGCCCACAGAGTGGAGGCTGAGATAGTGGGAGGCTAAGAGTATAGAGACCAAGAGAGTGGAGGCCGAAAGAATGGGAGGCTGAAAGAGTGGGAGATTGAGAGTGGGGGGCCAAGACAGTAGAGGCTGAAAGAGTGGAGGCGGAGAGACTGGGACACCGATAGTGAAAGGCCCAGAGAGTGGGAGTGAGTGGGAGGCCGAAAGAGTGGAGGCCAAAAGAGCAGAGGTCCAGAGTGAGAGGCTGAGGGAGTGGAAGGCCCGAAGATTGGAGGCTGAGAGAGTAGGAGGCTAAGAAAACAGAGGCCCAGTGAGTGGGAGGCCGAGAGAGTAGAGGCCCAGGGTGTGGGAAGCCAAGATATTGGCACATGAGAGAATGGAAGGTCCAGAGTGGGAGGCCCTGAGCGTGGAGGCGAGAGTGTGGGTCGTCAACAGTGAGAGGCCAGGAGAGTTGAGGCCCAGTCTGTGGAAGGACCAGTGGTTGATTAGGAGGCCCAGAGCAGGGGGCCCAAAGAGCGGAGGCTGAGGGAGTAGGAGGCCAAGGGAGTGTGGTCCCAGAGAGCGGGAGGCCCAGAGAGAGAAAGCCCAGTCAGCGGGAGGCCACGGAGCGGGGCCCAGCGAGGGGAGGCCCAGCGAGGGGCGGCTGAAGGAGCGGGAGGCTGGCGAGTGCAGGCCTGGACAGCGCAGGCCCTGCGAGCGCCTCAGAGAGCGGCCGCAGCGATGGGCAGGACGGGTGTGTTTTCCTGAGGGGTAATGTCATAATGTCTCCTGAGGTCGCTGTAATCTGCTCCTAGCTACACCTTTGCTGTTTTTTCCCTAAATACTCAGTTTCCCGCTCAGTGCCCGCTGGCAGGCAGATGTGTGTGACCCCCCAACGCCTGAGGTGGGGATAGAGTCTGTCTCAGCCCAGTTGCTGTGGCTCCAGCCTTTGAGCGGACTTGCTCGGCTCCGAAAGCCTCATAACCCCTGAGTTGTGCCTAATCAGGCAGCATCTGAGATTAATTGCAAGAGCTTTTCTCTACCCACCCACAGAGATAAATGCAGAGGAGCCAATTTGGTAATTGCCCTGAGTCCTAGTGTGCTTCTGAGTTGTTCCTGGGCCAGGATAAGGCTGGGTGAGGGAATAGTTGCTGAGACATGGACTGAGCACTTACTGCTGCCCCAGCTGATAAAGATACCGGGCAGAGCCAGGGAAAGGGGCATCAGAAAGGGGCCTGGTGAGAGAGGTGGGCTGGAAAGGCGTCAGGAAGATTGTCACAGGTAGCACAATGATGTAATAATTAATGTGTAATGATGTAATAAAATGATATAATACAATGATATTATAAATAAGAGAAACCCCTCCTTTGGCTTTGCTTTGACTTCCTCCTGCTTTCAAACAGCTTTGAAACCTGCTGCTGGGGTTTCCTACGGTTCTCCTGTACCAGAAAGAAGGGGGCAACCATTTTGATTGTCACCCTTGAACCGGCTGCACCTCAGATGTGATATTGTGATGGTGACCCAGCTGATGACACCATTTCCCAAAGGTGAGGTGCTCTTGTTTGGTTTTGGTAACATACAGCATTGTTGGGTTGGTGCGGGACATATGTTTCTGTGTCATCAAAGATGCTGGGATGTAAGCACAAATAAAGGACGGGGCAGGAGCAGAGATGCTGTTTGAAGTGGATTGGTGCTTTACTGGCTGTGGGTTGGTAGACAGGGAAAAGCAGCCTTGGCACCTGTTAGTGGCCATTAAAAACTCCCATGTTCTGCTAATCTGTGCTCGTAAAAAGGCCATCTGCTAATGCTCAAAGGTCATTAAGTTACCCTCCCTGTTTACTCCTCCCGCACTGCTGGGCCAAGCCTTTCTGAGAAAAGAGGGCTTAAATGGTTATTATGGTGGCGCCTGCTCACACTGCTATATGGTTAAGGGTCTGTCACTATTTTCATTAGAAACCCAGACTTTCAGGGCTATTTTAACTTGGCCATTAAAGTGCCTGCTTCTCGCTGTCTGTGCAGGCTCCCATGTAGCCTGACAGGTTTCAAGGAGTTCTTGTAGGCACATTTTTTAAATTTTAAGAAATTCATCTGGCTTCTGTTTTAATTTGAGAAATCGAGAAGTTCAGAAAGCTTCGGTCTGGGGTGCTCTGGCAGTGCTGCTTTAACTCAGCCATGGCTGTGCTTTGGAGAGGGAAAAACTGTGTTGGGTTGGCTTATGGTGAAACTGTTTATTGCTTTTATATTTTCATTACAAGAAACAAAGAAAAAAAGAAAAAGTGTAGAAAACATAAGACCATTTTGTGTGCAGCTCTAAGGGCTGCTTTTTTTCTAGAGGTGCGGGGCTGTGCTGGGTGTTGCTGTGGGGGTTACAAGAGTCAGCAGTATGGGCTGCCTGTATACATGAGACTGTGTCCCCAAGCAGGCAGCGTTTGTGTCTCACATGGTCTGGGCACTATGGGTGGGTTAGGGAAGAAGCTGCGGCCTGAACTCTGAATTGCCTTGATTTCGTAGGTTTTAGTCAAACCTTTAAGGTTACATTAACATAGTTTTCTTGTGGTTAAATGGAACTATCAAAAACTTCGATAATTCTTTTCTCCTTCTGAGACTTCCTAGCGATAAAATGAGATGTAGCTGCTCAAGTTTTTATCCTTCATTTCTGATAATGATGGTGTCTGTCTCATAAAAACCTGCCTTTTATCTTCCCCAATTAGCTGAGTTGCTGCACCCTTGTGCTGCGAAGTTCTGAGTGCGCCGCAGCCTCTTCCTGAGTGCAGTCAAAGCACCCTCTCCCCACCTCCGTGGGGCCAGCCTGTCCACAGCACCCACCCTCCAATCTCCGCTCCCATTGGCATCAGTTTAATCTTTTGCTTTCTGCATAACATAAAAAAGAAACCTGGGTCAATTAATAATGAAAGCTCATTCAAAACCTGGACGCTTAGAGTTCGGTCTCTGCTGCCTTTTATTTTAAGTGGAGCTTCTCTCACATATCTGTTTAATTTTTCTTCTAATTTCTTTTCCTTTTTTTTTTTTTTTTTTGGTTAATGCATTCAGACTTTCCCTTGTGGATTTCATGGGGATTTTCAACCAGGATTTAGGGGAAGTTCACACTGATGTCTGTCATCTGCTTGTTCTTCAGATTGTATTTATTTCTGTTCTGACTGAGCTCCGAGGCCAGCCGGGGACAGGATGATGTTGTGCTGGCCACTGTGTGTAAATAAGGAATATGGACTGCCTTGGAGAGCTGAGAGTCATAAAAGGGCATGCAAAACGGAGGGAAGGAGTGTATCTCGTTTTTTTAAAACAACTTTCCCAAACCATGATGCTGAACTTAAAAAATCCAAAAGTCTCCCTAACTAAGCAGAGATGTTTTTGCCAGAACCCTCTTCTCGCCAGCCAGTCCTTCTTAAATCTGTAACAACCCAACAGGTAGTTAAAATAGTCCCAACTAATTGTAACCAGGACTGCTGGCCTCTTCTGAGCTATTGTTCTGATTATGCACCACAGCCAAAAGCTTCAGGAGGTATATAGACAAAGTCGTTAGTGTAAGAACTCAAAACAAGAGCAACTACAGGCCTGGGTTTTTTTGGTTGGCTTTTTTTTTTTTTTTTTTATTATTAAACAACTGCTATAAAAGCAGGCCCTGGGTCTCTGCTGCAGATGTGTCACAGTCCCCTGCTCCAGTGCTTCCTATCCAACTATTTTTAACCTTATTAAACAGTGGAGAGAGCCTTTGACTGCAGTGGTGGAGCTCACCCGACTCTCATTATAAACTTTCATTGGTTTATATCTGTCTCTCAAGTGTAAGTCTGCAACATGGTAGGCTTCAATTGAGTGTAATCCCTGTACAGATCCATATTGTGACGGTGGGTTGCTTTAAAGGAATCTGAGGCTGATGGTGGGTCTCCAGGTGGAGGAGAGGGGAAGAAGTTGTTCCCTCCTTGGCCTTTCCATGCTGCTCAAATTTCAGTTGCATCTTCTAAAAATACTAATTTACTCAAATTGCAATTTACCAAAATTGAGATTTACCTTTATCCTTGGGCCATGTAAACAGCCCTGCTTTTGACCGGTCTTTAGTCTTGGTTTCTGGCATCATTTGGGACAGCTCACTGCCAAGGTGCTGTTTGCCAGCGGTTTCACTGCAAAGGTTTGTCTCACCTGGTACGTGCAGAACACTTGACGTGGCAAAAGCTAAATATTATCTAAATTATGATAAAGTGGACAATAATTAGGAGTGATCAGAGGATGATACTGAATGATGGATCTCTCTGATCCACAGATTGAGGCATGACTGTAGCATAGCAATGTGGGTGCTGTGTTTGGGTAGGAAAGCCTCCGTGGGATGGCCACCACAGCCCTGGGAGGGCTGCAGCTGAACTGGAGGTGGTTGTACAAAGCAGCTCAGCTTGGAGCTGGTTTGGGTGGCTTTGCACTGGGCAGCCAGACCTAGTAAGCAACAGGGCAAGATGATGTCCTCTTCGGAGTTTTCCCGCCACGGAAACCCAGTTAGCCCGCACACTGACAAAACTTGCTGGTGACAATAAGAAGCGGAGGCTTTAAGCTGGTAAATTGATCAAAGAAAATGGATGTGGTTGCCATGATAGCATAGGAAGCCAAGCCTGGGACTCTCTGGGACAAGAGACTATGGGAGGAATTGTCTTGTGGTAAATACAATAAGGGATTTGGAAAGGCAACGACACAGTAAACAGCCAGCCTCAATGCTGGAGTGGTGGGAAATGCCATTTTCCTTCCCTCTTTATCCCTCTGTTTGAACCAAGTACTAAAAAAGGTGTTTCATATTTTTTCAGTAGTCAGTACTTAAAATATTTTGGTTCCTCATAGGTACTGACACAGTCTGCTTTGGTAATACACACAAAAGTAAACAAGGAAAGAGACAGAAAGCACAGACAATTCCTTGAATGTCATGTTTTGCCAAGGCTATAAAGGGGAAGAGGCAGCAATTTGTTGGGATTCTTGCTCAGCACACACAGCCAAATTGTTGGCGAGTTTGGGGGTTGAGGGGAAAAAAATATTTTGCCAGGGGAAGGGTGAGGGATTTCACTTTGCAGATATGCTTCTGTTTTATTGTATATATTTATTTGTTTACCTCTTGCTTAGGAGTGTTGGGTAGGTCTGCTCCATAGGATTAAATAATATCCCAAACCTTCCTGGCTTTGTGACAGTACAAACATTATTGGATTTAGTTCCCTTCTGCTTATCCAGCTCCCGTCTTCCAAGATCCCCATTATTATTGTAATAATACCCACAAAACTCCTGCTCTGAGATCGGAGGGGTTTTCAAGTGCCAAAGCAATCAACAAAACATACCTGGTCCTTTTAATCTCCTTTAATCCCATCATGTGGGACTATCCCACTAAATGATCACGTATCCAAAAATTCTTTCTTTGTAATGACACTTGATTTTTAGCTCACAGTTTTCATGAAACTGTCTCTGATATGAAAGAAGATGTACTGGGACCTTCTTATGCCATCAATAAAATAAAAGTTTGGGTTGAAAAATTATTTTATGGAATAAAATAGAATAACAAAAATCCATCATTATCTATGTTTCAGAAAAGGATTGTGTTTTGTTTTGCATTTTAGTTAGAAATGATGTATGACTACATCATAAAACACTTATATTAAAAAGATCTTCTCACCCTGAATTCAAAATATATATTGTACTCTCTTATCATCCAGTCATTTTAGAGTGAAAGTTAAAAATGCCCATCCTGTGGTAGTAGTCACCAGTATTATATCTTATGGCTGATATATTCTTCTAATACTTTTACTTAAAAGGCCTATTACTCAGGGCTTGTGAGTGTAGACATTTATTTTCTTATTGAAAATGGTAATGCTGTGGATAGTGTTTTTGTATTTAGATCGACGTTTATGGTTTTCCCCTGGGCTGCTGAAGGTCAGCCCACCTCGGTCTCTGGAAGTTTGGGTCATGTCTGCGTACCCCGTTGAAGAGGGTAAAATCTCTCCATGGGGTAAGAAGCAGCGGAGAACAGGAGCTTGTATTATTTTGCCAAGCCATGGTCTGTCCTTTCTGTTGGTTTTTTTGTGCATATGTGGAAACACACCTAATTTTAAAGAAAATCAAGTGTTAGCAGAATAAAGGGTGGCCCGTGCCATGGCTCAAAGTCTCGAGGGCTTGAGCTGTCCAGGTGTTCTCACAGAAATCCCTGTATCAGGAACAGGCAATATGATAGAAAGCAGGACTCTGCAACGTCCTGGTTTGATGTTTTAGAGGTGAAAAGTTTCTCCTGCCTGAGGTATAAGTTTTGGCTTGAATGAGAGAGCCTAACCCTAAGGCGAAGATACTGGGACCCAGATTCCTGTTACTGGTTTGAACCATGCAAAGCAGAGACTTAGAAGTGACTTTATCGTGTCCTAAGTGAATGCCCTCACCACTAAAAAGCGACTATTATAAGGAAAAAAAGGAGAGGGGAGGTTTTTTCTGGTGATGGGTTTTTTGTTTTGTTTCACTTTGTTTTTTCTCCTAAAGAACCTGAATCCATGCAGAACATCAGCGTCTCTGAAATACCAAAGTTTCATAAGGATGGGGAAAAAAACCCTTTCCCACACATTTGATAGGAGTTTTTGACTCAAGTCATAGGAGAGTGTAAGGCAGAATTGGGTAAAATCAGGCCAGTTGCTTTTGTGGGAAAGTAAATGCTAGCAGAGGAGGGAAGTTTGCAAAGTAACTAACCCGAACGCTCCTCTCTGGCCTGCAGAACAATTTACCGAAGGGCAGTTAAATGGTAGAGATTAAGCTCATTAATGGTTCAGATATTTGCTTGGTTTACACAGTGCTGTCCAGCAAATTATATTGATGCTTGACAGAATTATTGTCATTATTTATTTTGCTATAAGCCAGATTTATAGATATTTGTAGCTTTTGTAAGGCTAAACATAAGAAACATTAATAGCTTTACTAATTATATCACTGCTTTAGAGATATAAATAGTGATAAAAATGCCAAGTAAAGTGAGCTAGTAAAACATTTTAAAGAGAATTTTAAAGTGAGTTACTGATTGATGATCCCTTGGGTGAGTCTTAACTTTTGAATGTGAGAGTGGAGCTTCCCGCTAGGGCATGAGTGCCTTTTACCTCAATCAACTCTTTGGGGAGAGACGAGGAAGAACAATAGTTGTATTGAACGACTGATTATTAAATCAGATTCCATAATCTGAAAAATATTGAAATCCTATAATAGCATAAACTGAGGCTGAACTTATTACAGCACAACAGGGTGGTTTTTTTCACCTTTACCTTGTCCTTAATGCCTCCCGCCTCCTGGATGGTTTATCTGCACTTCGTCTCTTATAGCATGCTAAAATCGCAACCTCTTTAGAGCAGGAGCTGCCTTCTCCCCCTGTCTTATTACAGACATGTACAGGCCCTACCACAGCACAGCTCTGATGAGGAATTCGGAGTCCTAACAACAATATGAATAATAATTTCATGGCTGTTAAAAGAATAAAATCTTTAATTGGTAAACAGTGTCTATATGGGACTACTTACAAATTAAAGGTGTGTTTTTTACACAGCTGTCAAATGAAAAAATCTGTTTTGCTAACTATTGATCCTGGTTTTGCTGTGAGCACCCTTTTAAGGAGGGAGATAATGAGTGAGAAAAGAGTTAATAAATGTTCAGCCGTTACCGCAAGCATGAATGGAAATCCATCATCGGTTTAAGTGCTGGATGGGCTCTAGACGATAATCCAAGCCTGTTTGACCACGATCAGTGCCACCGTGAAGAAACCCACAGGGCCCTGGGAGCTGTGATCCTTGGGGATGGTACGTGGTTCCCTGCTTTTCTCTGATATGCGGCATTGTAAAGCCCCGAGTTTTATTTTTCACTGAGTTTAGTAACGACCTGGTTGAAACTCCCTTGAAGGTAGCGGAAAGACTCGCAGTCTCTAATGGCCTTTGGATCAGGATTGTTGTGGTGCTTTCTTGGAGTGAACCGCCAGTGGGAGATTTCTCCCGGGTGGGGGAAAAAAACAATTTTCTTCTTATTTTTTTTCCCTTGCAATTTCTGATGAAAGTTGGGGCCCACCTCATCCATGGCGACATCTCATTGCTGTTTGATGGGTACAGTGGATTACAGGCAAAGCTTTAGAGCAGACCGTGCCAAGCTTGTAAGAAAGATGCTGAACGTGATCCTGAACCCACTGAAATCCTCTACGTTTGGGCTGCCTCCTTGCAGTCTGAGAACAGGCCAAGTAAGTGACAGTGGGACTTGTAGTCCACATTGGGAAATTGGGATGATGTGCCTCCACTGAGGCTGGGAGAGCTGAAAAAGTTTGGCACTGGTACCCAACCATGCAGCACCCGAATGCTCACCCACACCACGTGAGCGTCTGGGCTGTGCAAAGCAACTGGGAAACCTCGTAGGAACAGGCTTTGGTGGATGATTTCTGGAGTTTCTTTCTAGCCATGCTGTAAATATCACAGGGGCTGTTCTCCCTTTGATCCCAGACTAGAGATGAAAGGGACAATCGGCACACGTTTTTGAACCATAAAAAACATGTGGTTTGACATTGGTTCCAGAAACAGGTCAAGATGTAGGATAATCTTATTTTTTTTCTGAAATATTTGAACTGTCCCTTCTCACCATGTCATGAAGCTGTGCCATAGCCTTAGAAAATAAACAAACAGAATGTGCTGTGGGACTTAATTCTCAAAATGCAGGCAAAAGGAAGAGTCTGTTTGACTTAGGTTAGCAGAACTTCATACTCAATACTAAAACTCAAAGTCAAATCACTGCGTTGCTCCCTTATTTCCATCTTCTCTAATATACTCTGTAGCACACAGTTTAAATTTAGGATCTTTAAAGGTGAGGTTATTTGACTTCTGTGGGTTGAGAGTATGGAGAAAAGGCTTCTTGTGTGGTTCTAGCCTGGGAAGTGATGAGTTAACAAACGCTTTTAATGAGTAGTCTTATGGTGGATGAGAGTTTCAGGTTGAAACCTAATCAATCCGAAAACTAAAAATGTGGGGGGTTTCTGCTTTTTTGTCCCCAGAAGTGTAAACCCGCTTATGGGGACTGCGTTGACTTTTCTTCCTCTCAGTGTTTTGGGACTGCATCAACCAGTTGGTCAGCAGTGTGCAGTGGGGGGTGTAGGCAGCAGTGCCCCACACTCCAGGAGAACTTCTTGAGAGGACTTCTAACTCCTTCTCCAGTATCTTTAGGTAAAAGCTTGCCTCACAGCCAAATTAATTGATCAGTGTCAGTCTGAGGCTGTTGGAAGGTAGACAAGACCATGTTTCATCCGCTTCAGCAGATGCCCTGTTAAAATAATGTATCCTGCTTTTATGAGCATGTTTGGGACCATTGCTCTCCACCTGCACTCAGGTTCATGGGCTTCCTTTACTTTTACTCTCCTTCCCAAGATGGCTCTTTGACTTGCAGATATTTTAAACTTCTTGGAGACCCCAGAATCTTGTCAGCTCTCCTAAAAAAATGACATCCGCCAGTCTATGAGTGTAAACCCCAGTTTACAGGTAAAATCAGAAATTCAGAGATTATATTTGCTTTCTGTTGATCTTTGAAAGAAATGACGAAAAAAATGATGGGGGTTGAAGGGGTTTTATGGTTGCCAAGTAATACTAGTCCTGAAGTTTCAGAAGGTTAATGACTGTCTGTATTGAGAAAGAATCCAGCCCCGTCTAATTATCTTGCACCAATAAGGATAAAGGTTTGGCAGTTGAGTGAGATTATGTCAGGACTAGTCGAATAATGTTGATATTTTTTACCTCCACGCTTTTTTTCCAAAAAAGGGGATGTTGCATCTTTAATTAAATGTTATGTGAATACATTTCAGATAGACCCAAACACAGGGCAACTGTGTTTCAGAAATGCTGTTTCTACATTTAAAATGTATTTGAAATGTAATTTAAGAAAAAAGATAATGGAAAAAAAACCCTAAAATAACTCGAAACAAGCCAGAATATAGTAGCTCATCATTACACTAATATATCAAACAATATGAGCTTAGCTTAATTATCCCCTTTGAGAGTTGAGAAAACTAAGCACAACCTTCAATTTACAGCTGTTTGGTGCCGGGAACCTGAATTATTATTTAAGAAGAAGGGAAAAAAAAAAAGTTTATTTATTGTGACCTACACTCAGTTTTTATTCATCATGGAAAAATCTGTATATTCACAAATGAGGGCTATTCATCTGCAGACTGCAGCATTCTTCAGCTGTCCGGGGCTGCATCAGCCGCACTTCTTCAGCTTTTGTGTTCATCTCGAAGCCTCTTCATCCAAATTGTTCATCATCTTGATGGCGGAGCTTTATCTTGCTCTAGTGCAGCTGCATTCCCCTTATCCAAAGTGCTGAGAGATACAAGGGAGAGGGAGAGAGGCAGAATAGAAAAGAGAAAAAGGAATGGCCAGTGCTCATATGAGGATAATTTGTAGTTTCTCAATAATAATAAAAAAAAAAGGAGGACAGGCTAATTACTGGCTTAACTAGGGCAGCCTGTGGATCCTCATGTCAAAAGGACTAGCGTAATTATTTGCCATCAAAGCACATTCATATTGTGGTACAAAAGAAGGGCCTTTTGCAAATGGATCTCACTAATAAACAGGGCTGAGAGGAGCATTATGTGTCTCCCTGGATGCAAGCGCATTAACACAGTGACATGGAGCATAACTCTCAGCCTGGAGGGGGGGGGGAGAGGAAGAATGATAATTATCCCCCCTCCCCATCTTTCCTCTCCTTTTCCTTTGTGTTGGGCTAGCAAGCCGAACGCGACCCGCTGGAAGGCCCAAGGCAGGCTATTAGTGACCTCTGAGCATTGACAAGGTGGCTACACTCTTAAAAGCCCGGCTCTCCATGTCAGGAGGGTCGCAGGAGCCCGCAAGAGGAGCTTTAAATGGTCCAGCAAACACTTCAACCTTAAAGACACCTGGAAGGTCGCGACCAATTTAATGTAGATGAATCTGGCATAAAGAGGGCTCTTTTGAATCAACAGACAAAAGTTGTTGGTTTTTTTTTTTCCTTATTCTTTTTTTTTTTCCACGTTGTTTTTTCACAGATCTTAGCATAAGAGATACCAGAGAAAGAGACTTGATTCTGGAGACCACTTCTGCACTCGCTGAGCAGATGTGGTGCCAGGCGGCCTCAAAGGCTGCGGCTTTTCATTAGGAAGAGTAAACAGGTTTGGAAAGAAAGAGAAGGGACATGTATGTACCTTCCAGGGATGTCTGCAGGCACTGACGCACTAACGCCTTTCAAACTCAGATATATTGCAAAATGTGTGTATGTATATATAGGTGTATATGTTATGTGTAAAGATGACCATTTGCTTTTGGGGATTTTTAATACTCCAGCTACATAAGGCTATTCACTGCCGATGCCCGCTGGCAGACATGCCCCGGTTCCTTGCTTGCCAGCCATGGCGTTTGTCTGTTGGGCTGGTGTCTAGCACTGTCTGCTGCCACTGCAAGCCATCACCAAGTGAGCCCATTGCTTGCAATGGATTAAAAATTTAATTTTTTTTTTTAAAAAAACCCTAATCTGTGCTCAGTGTTCATGTCACAACTTTTTTTTAAGTAATCGGGGGTCTGCATGGGTTCTGTATTATAAAACATCTCTGCTGGTGATTGAAACAGTAAACTGGGATAGTCCTTTCTTGTGACAGGCTTGCCTGACACTGCAAAACACGCAACGAGCAGCTAGAAAGAAGAAAGGTGTCGGTATGAGCAGGGACCGCGTGGCACACGGTGACATGAATCCATGCATGCAGCCACATGTGACTGGGATAAAGGGATTTTGAAACCCAACTCATCTGTGTGACAAGGGGCTGAAAGCCAAAGTTGTTGCCTTTCCAGCACTCTTCTAGGTCACATCTAGGTCACGCTACAGAGAGGAGCCCCTTTCCCTTGTCACAGCAGTTGGGGACACTGTTGTCCGTGTCACACCGATGGGCTGTAGGAGCCCAGGGCTGCACACACCTGTCGGCATTGCTGGCCCCGGGAACAGCTCGCCCAGCCACTGGGTTTTAGATGAGAGCTGCCAAATTGTCAACCTCGCACACCCAATTGTGAGTCAGGCTTGAAAAATGATGAGATGGGTTTGAAATTTATGGAGTTAAACTAGTGGCAGATCTTTTCTTGGGTTTTGGGTGGGGTTTTTTTGTTGTTGTTGTTGTTGTTGTTGTTGTTTTTTTTTTCCCCTTCTTGCTCGGTACCTTTAGGAAGGAATTGGATGCTTTCTCTGTATTGTGCTTTGCGAGGAAAAAAAGCAGCAAATGTGGGCTTGGGGGGTGAGGGTGGAAATAACCCAGGAGGAGACTTTCTAGTATAGATCACAGAAACCTGATGCAACTCCTAGTAAAATAGCGAACATTGGCAATACAGGAGTACAGGTGAACTGTGCACTCCTGCCCAGGCAGGGTTTGGGGCTGGACGGTGTTTCTAGGACATGCCCGATGTCTGTGACCTACAGAATCCCAAATATTCACTCATCCAGGAGCTGTACAACCTCTCACCCCCAACCTGTAGTGCTGGAGGGATGGGGACCCACTGGAGCAGCTGATAGCAGCAGCCTACTGCCAAGGAGACCCAAAGCAGCTTGTGGTCCCCTCCTGGATGTTTCCTTGTCTCTTTAGCCCTACGATTTTTTTTTTTTCCTTTTGCCCTTATGGATTTTGGAAAATTCTGCATACAGCAAATTTTGCCTTTAGTTTACAGGAAGTTGTAACCAGGGACTTAATGGCAGAATTGGATCCGTTGAGGTATGGATATACTGGAGTATAATGAACATAATTAATTTCACCTTAAAATAAATAACTCTAGGAAAAGGATTAGAGAAGTCAGCTTTATAGACTTCGGGGAGGTGGGATTTTTGTGTTTTTAAATTAATCCAGGTGAACTTTCCTGCCTCAGTTTTATCCAGCCGTGCCAAAGACGAATAAAGATAACATTATTAATATCATTACATCAATGTAAAGAAGATTATAGAGTTAGCATTAGTAAAAAAAAAAATAAAAAAAAAAATTCCTGTATTGGTGACTTTTTGCCATTAATTCGCTCTTTTGCAGTATTTTATACACTTTCTATATAGTGTTTATGAACCTGGATATGTATTTCTAGTTTTGCCAAGAATAATCAAAGACAAATATAACAGTTGCAGGGTTTCTTTCCTGATGAAATTGTATTGCTGCTTCTAAACCCAGAGCTGGCCTCCAGCAAGGGACTGTGTCCTCTTAAAGTAGAAGTGTACCGCTTGAACTTTGCTATCACATAATGCTTTCAAGGTTGCTTGTCTAAAGTGACTTAATTTGTACTGCAGAACTAGCCTTGTGCCCACAAATGCGCCAAAAGCCGCAGCGAGCCGGGGCAGCAAGGCTATTACTAATTTTTTATTAAAATCCCTTAGGCACACACAGAAGGCCCAAAAGCAGCTTTAATAATAGACAACATACAGCACATTTTTCTTGTATTGCCATGTAATCAAATCTAAAGCTTCTGTTCACTTTCTTTGTTTTACCTAGAGGACCAGCTTCCAATTTAGTTGTGGCCTGCACTAAACTGATTTTTCATTGTAATTAATGCCTACTTTGGCCTCAGCCACTTATACAACTTTCCATTAGAGGTTTGCAGCCATCCGCAGAGTATTTCACCAAGTTACCCTCCCGATCCTGCTACAGTTGCAATTTTTGTTAAACTGTTTTTTTATTATTATTTTGCAAAGAATGTGTAAATTGCCCAGCCAAATAGGTTTCTTTTTCCCCTTTTATTTTTCTCTACTTCCCCCCCCCCCCCCCCCCCCCCTTTTCCCCCTGCCTGCTGCACCTATTAAAGTGGTTGGGCAGGAGTCCAATTGGAAGGAAAGCCTTTAAGTGATTTCAGAAAGGGCTAGTGGAACTTATTTAGGCCTGGGGTCTGCTGTGGTTAATTTTCAGTCTGTGTTTTGTGCTGTCCATTTCCTCTGAAATACTACCTGGGGTTTAAGGTTCCTCAGCACAGGATGTTAATAGGCCTCTGCAAACATTCAAAAGGCAGCTTTCCCACCACTAACCTTAAAAAGATTGTGGCACTGGGCCCAGGGTCAGATTGAATAGATGAAAAAGTATATGCTGTGCTTTTGCTCGCTCCTTGGACCTTTCCCTGTTGGCTTGTCTGACGTTTTCAGTGACTTTTCTTAGTACCGTATTTTCAGCGTGCTTCCTAGAAAATTCTGCTTATTACCTTCTCCTATCCCCCCAGCAGCATTACTAAGTCGGGAAGCACAACAATTTGTAACTATACTTTGCTGACTTCTTGGATTTTTCCCTTGCAGCAGCAAGGTGCTGCTTCTCGTGGCCCTGATGAACCAGCCGAGCCCCTCGGTGTATAATCCGTACGCCATCGCCGTTACCCGGTGTGCTTGCCGACACCGTGTTTGGGGTGGTCTCTGCAGATCTCTTGCGTGCCTCTTACCGGAGAGAGCATCTCTGCTGCAAGGCTAAAGCAAAGAGCTAATGACCAATTATGTGTGCCTCTGCTATATTGGCTTTCCTCCCCGGCACAAGAAATGCAGTCGCGGGAGCTCTGGTGTGGGCGTGCAGGTATCTGGGCACTGGGGTCCCACCTTTTGCAATGCTCAGGTTTGGGCACCGGCATTCTTGCCTTGCTGTGGCATTGCTCAAAAGGAACCAAAAGGTTCTGACTCTGTGTTCTGACTCTCTACTGTCCTGGTAGTTTAAAGCCGATACACCCACCTACCTTTTAATTGTACCCGAGAAATTAAGCAAAGCTAGTGCCAAAAGGTGCCTGGTGTCCTCCAGTCTGTGGTGGCAAGTTGTTGACTCTACTGTTCGAATGTACTGGCCTGATGGACTCTGTGCTCCTCTTAGGAAAGGAAGCGGATGCATTTAGCTTGATTTAATTTAAGGGCTTGCTTGGGTGCAGTATGTGGATTTTTAGAAATGTGTCCTGTTAGACTTCCCTGGACTGAGGAGGAGAGGTGGATGTGATACCTGGGATCACATAGGTCTGCTCTGTGTTGTCGCTGTGTCAGATGTCCCCATCTTAGTGGGGGAAGAGTAAGAAGCAGATTTTTTTTTTTTTTTTTTCTTCCCAGAATAGTGGTAGCTCTTCCTTAATTGACAGGGGAACCAAAGTAGCGTTTAAGAAGAGTATGTGCAGACACCCAGATGTTCCCGATGTGCAGGTGATGGGCCACAAGCTAGGTGTTGAATCCCAAGCCATGGATTTCCATCCCCACCCAAGCCAGCTGCCCTTCTGGCTTTTGACTCTGGTCCACAACTTGACTCATCTCCCTCAGACCTGTTTGCAAGCTCAGTCCTTTCTCGCACCTCTGGAAACCAGAAGTGTTTCGGGTGAAGCAGACAGAGAAGGAAGACGAGACCAGTGGAAAGACACTATCTGCTCTGTGCAAACTGGTGGTGTGAGTTGCCACCGCGGGCATGCCGAAACTGGGATATGCACGGTCTGTGTTTCTGTTGTAAGGATCTGGCTCCTTACACCTAGGAGTATGATTTCCAGGGCTACTTTCTCCAAGAGAGACCTGCAACACTGTGCCCCTTCTGCATGTACAGCGGCTGCAAATCCCTTGCTGTACCTGTGCCTGTGTGAGCACTCCCTGCAGAGAAGCAACTGATATCGGTCTAAACACATTTGTGTATCTGTCCCTGACATTTGCTCTGTTAAAAGGTCAGGCTTCTACAGCAGAGACAAGAGCCGTCTTCCTCATTATCACATATTACTGCAAATTTCCATTTCCAACTCCAAAGTTTCCAATGAATTCTGCGGCTGGGGCTGGGGCAATCCAGCACAAAGCACCGTCTGCCAGCCTGGAAGCTCTGCCCTGAACCACACTGACGATGCTCGGGGAGAGAAGCAATGACTGTTTGGGGAATATTTGGGAAAACCCAGTGAATTTCTTGCTGCGGTAAGTTCCTTGCTTGCAGTGACAAGTTGCAAAAATATGTGACAAATTTAACTTAGAAATGCAAGTCTGCAGAAAGGAAGGGCCATTCTGCAACGAGTCATTCATATTTTCAGTCTTCCTGCAGAAGTGCTGCTCTCAGTTTCTCTGTAGTCTCTGATATTTCCTAATATCAGAGTGCAGTGCTGGCACAGGCAAAACCTGAGGTGAAACTTCAGCCTGTATTCTTGCTCAGAGGAAGTAGATTCTGGGATCTCTTTGGCTTTTGAACGTCAAGAAGCCAGACTCGGAAGCCTCGGGGGGGGGGGGGGGGGGGGGAAGGCAAGGCAAGGCATATTTTTCTTGTTAAACTAAGGTCTTGCTGATGGGAAGATACAGATGCCAAAATAAAAGTGTGTGTGACATTGGAGTTGGGCAGGCTCTTTAGGATTTCACTTTGTTGGGGTGTCCGCTCTCTGCTTTTCATATCAACCCTCCCATACAACCTCAGGAGCAGTTGTATGTATCCTTACACATAAAAGGTACTGCAAAAGCTGATGAAGCAACATCATTGTAAAGCAAGCAGATACTGTTCTTGCTTTTTGCACGTATTTGGTTATATACCAACAAACAGGCACAGGAAAAGCATTTGCTTGGTCGTTAGATGACCTGGCTGGGAGATGGATGAGCATCTTGCTGGTACTCTTCCGAGTCCCACGTGCTGCATGGATGGCCACTGGCCGACTTTCCCGATTTTTCTGCTGACTGCAAACGTGCTGTAAGGTGGCCGCTCAACGGTGGCCTTGGGAGAAGAGATGATAAACTGCTGACTTAGTAATGGAAGAGTGAGGGGAGAGGAAGGTCCTTACTTACTTTGGCCTCGGATATGGGTGAGACCTGGGGAGCCCTTCTACAAAAACAAAGTCAAAAGAACAAATACCACATAGCATAGTTTGAATGTAGAATTTTTTCCAATAACAGCCATAAAGAAAATATACTTTGGAAGCAAAATATTTTTTTCACATTCTTCCCCTTAGTTTTCTTCCTTAATGTGGTGGTGGCAGACCACAGAGCTGCAGTCATGGAAGGCAAAGTCTGTACCGGTTTCTACCCTTTAAATACACAGATATTAAAGATTATGGTAGAGTAATTTCTCCAGGAGTGATGCACCTCCCTGCTTGGCTCTGTAATGCAGTTGGGTACCTGCTGGGGAAGGGGTTCCCAGGAGGGATGGGCTGCCACCGAAGCCGGGTTAGGCTGCAGGATGCTTTGACTCCGTTCCTACCCTGATAACCTGTAATTTGTCCCTTCCTGCCAGATCTGGAGCGATTAAAAACACCTGATCAGGAGAGAGTATTGCACATAATTTCCTTGCCCTTGCATTTTTGCCTTATAGAAAACATTACTGGGCCCAATGTTTTCAGGTAGCTGAAGTCCCTTTCCCTGAAGCATTTGTAGATACTTTGGATACAATGCGTTGTGCCAGGTTTTTTACGTTAATTCAGTAAAGCAATAACGATGCATTTGAAGTCTTTGCCACTGAAGTTGCGACTGAAAACAGTTGTAACAAGATGAGGATGACCCCCTTTTATCTGTTCTCCTGTCTTGCTGCTATAGAAAGTTAGCGCTAGCTTAAACTCTGGTTGCCGTTAATGAAAAATTCCACTATTTTTATTAAATTTCAGAATCACCTCAGCTAGTATGAAAAACAATGATATTGGATTTCTTTTTAAAATTAACAATGTATGTAACACAGTAAAAAAAGCTGACATTTACTTAGTGCCTGGAAGCAAAGAGACTGTGAGGCAGACGGCAAGCTGCGGCGCTTCTCTCCTTCGTCCTGCAGCCTGCGTATATGGTCAGGAGACGTGGGGCGAGGTGGCTCGGGGTGGATTGCACAGTTAGGATAAAAGCCAAGAAACACCACCGCTATTGCTACCTTTCACCAGTAGGAGAACGCCAGGGCTCACAGGGAAAAAAAAGATTTATTTTAGCAGCTGGCCTGGATGCCTGCCAAAATGAGAGGCAACTCAGAAGTGAAGGCGAAGACCTTGGTTCAAGGATGCGGGAGGTGTGAGCCAGGGCTGGACAATCACCAGCTCCGATCTGTGCTGTGGTCAGGCTGGGAAGGGACCTTAAACCCCCTCCAGATGTCAAAGGGACATTCACCATCCAACAGGTGTAAGAAGTGGGGATGGTGCACGGGGGTCACAGAGCAAGGTGCCAGTTGGTGAGATGGGAGGGGAGCTGATAAGAGGTGTTACTCTAATTTGACTTAATGTCCTGGTTTCAGCTGGGATAGAGTTAATTTTTTTCTTAGTAGCTGGTATAGTGCTGTGTTTTGGGTTTAGGATGAGAATAACGTTGATACACTGATGTTTTGGTTCTTGCTAAGCCATGCTAAGCTGTTGCTAAATAGTTCCTAAGTAGTGCTTACGCTGGTCTAGGACTTTTCAGCTTCCCATGCTCTGCCGGTTGCACGGTGGAGCTGGGAGGGAGCACAGCCAGGACGGCTGACCCAGACTGGCCAAAGGGCTAGTCCATACCATACGGCGTCATGCTCAGTATATGAGCTGGGGGAAGAAGGAGGAAGGGGGGGACATTCGGTGTGATGGCGTTTGTCTTCCCAAGTAACCGCTATGCGTGACGGAGCCCTGCTTTCCTGGGGATGGCCAAACACCTGCCTGCCGATGGGAAGTAGCGAATGAATTCCGTGTTTGGCTTTGTTTCCATGCACAGCTTTTGCTTTACCTATTTAACTGTTCTATTTTATTTTACTTCGATTATTAAACTGTTCTTATCTCAACCCATGAGTTTTCTCCCTTTTACCCTTCTGATTCTCTCCCCCATCCCACCAAGGGGGGAGTGAGCGAGCGGCTGCGTGGTGCTTAGTTGCCGGCTGGGGTTAAACCACGACGCTTAAGATTTTTAAGACGTATTTATTTATGGTATAAAATTATGGAGTTAGTATTTTACCTTAGGTTCATTTTAAAATTCACTCTCTTTAGGAAGTTTCTACTGCAATCAGCAGGATCCCTTATAAAAGTAAAAGCAGGGAGTCGCTTCATATCTGCTTGCAGGCATCGGAGAGGGTGCAGTATCTGGTAAAGACCAACCTGTCTTAGGCTGGTAGTGTTATTTGATTAACAGTCTGGGGCAACCTGGAAATGAGTTTGCTCTCGAGGAGAGTCCACAGATCACCAGGAACATATTCTTGTAGGGAAGTGTCCTCATTGCCTTCCTAATTCATTTCTCCTCGCTTTATCCAACATGCATTGCTACTGGATTATTGACTATGTGATTTCTTTTCTTGATGTGAGCCACAATAGAAAAGGCATTACTGTACAAGACAGGGAAATAAAGCAGTGTTGTGTGTGTTAGACTTGTGGTAATATTGATTACGGCTGGTACATGGCATACTCGTTCTCATTTAGGGCTTGGTCCCCACCCCCCTCTGTGGCTTAGAGGATGCTCTGGATGCGTAGAGCAAATGTGGGACCAGAAACCTGTGCCAAGGTCTCCCTCCATCCTTGTAGCCCTTTGCTGTAGGGGACTCTTGATGTGTCTGGGGGGGCCCATACAGTACAGAAGTTGCTCAACTCTAATGGCAGGGTATGCAACAATTAAACGATGGCAGGTGGGACAAGCCCTCGCATGCTGGGTTATAAACCGATTTGCCTGGACTTGGCAAAAGTTGTCCCACCTGCAAACACAGCCGGACACTGAGCAGCCAAGGGAGACGGCGCAGGAAGCTCATGCAAAGGTCTGTGCACCGTTGAAATGTTAGTAGCACAAATCTCCTGCTCTTGGCACTAGAGTGATTGTACGTGTGCGTGCTCCCCTTCCACCCCGGTTCCCCAGGTACTGGTCAGGAGCAGGATTTCACCGTATCATTTGTCAGGTTTAAATTCCTCCTTTACAAGGAGTGCGTGTGAGCGGATGCCGCAGGTTTCTTCTGTTACCTACCTCGACTGTTTCCAGTTGTGGTTCGGTTTGCTTCTGGCTTTGAACTTCTGCACGTGCTAAGCACAATGCAACGATGTCTCAGTAAAGACTGAGCTTTCCACGTAAAGGGTGCTCTGTAAGTATATGCGATCGGCTGATCGGTTCTGATCAGCAGTTGGGAATTATAAATAGCTGAAAAGCAGCTAACCATCATCCTATGCCGCCATGTTAATAAATAAGAAGTGCATATTTTTGAAAGGCTTTTACTCTTCTAAGAGAAAAAGATATAATAGCTTTTTTTTTAATGTCACATAATTTATTCTGACAAACAGATGTATTTTGTTGTTGCCATTATCTTTTGATGAAATACTTTAAAGCTGGTCCAAGGTGGTGCATTTTCAAATATAATATATACAGTACATCTAGCAGTTAACAAAATTTCGATGTGCAGCATAGAATGGTCATTATTTTTACTGAAAAAAATAAAGGCACTAATTACTTACAGACAAGATACTTAGCACAAACAGATAAGCTTCAAAATGAAAAATTCTCGGTTTATGATAATTATGTTCTCTGCTTTGTTTTCAGAGACTGATAATTTGAGGCTTTAAAATCACCAGGAAGCCATTAATTGGAATTCTTCAATAAAAAATAAATTACATAGAAGTTCATGATGAGTTGTAAAAACACAGAGACTGTATTATGCAGTGAGCGACACTGCTCTACTATTTATAGACATGCACAGCTATGTCTAACAGCAAAACTGTAAAGAATTTGAGATGTGCAGATAGCAATTATTCACAGATCTCAATGATCTGCAGATATTTCAAATAACTGCTTTTAGCAGATCAGCTATCCAATAAAAGCAGGGCTTTATTTCCAAGTGGCACTCTTCTAACATGTTGCTTCTTGTTTTTGACATCTTACGTGACATTATTCTCCTAGAGTCGATTATAATGAGAAGACGTGGAAATCCACGAATCAGAGCAGGCCCTCCACTCCATGCGCACGCTTATCGGTAGGAGTTGAAGGGATTTCTCTTATGAAGGGTCAATATGGTCCTTCCTCCTATACCAGGCTCAGATCCTGAAATCCGTAGCAGCTGGCCAGAAGAAAGTGTTTGATTTCTCTTTCATGCCCCATTTTTCTGCTCTCCCCTTGTTCTCTGCTTTGCCCTGGGACCAAATCCTCAGTGGCTGAGCAGCACCAGGAATAGGTCCTGTGAAAACTGGTAGAGCAGGTCCAAGGAGCTGGACTGAACCCTCAGTGGAGCTAGGTGAGCTCTTTGAGGGAATGTAGGAGACATGCTGCTGGCTTCCAACCACCCAGGCTCCTTAAAATATCCATTGCTGTCCTTTAAAACACGTGGCACAACAGTGGGGCCGAGCCACCAGACCTCAGCAGCTTTCCATCAAGAGCGAGTGTCAAAAGAGTGGCAGACACAGCAAAACGTATTGCTTTCTTCAACTGTTCTCCTGCCTTTCTCCTGCACGTGGAGTCCACCGGGGAGACTGGTCTTTCCCCTTTCCCAGGGGAGAACTGACACCTCTTTGCTATTGCTCGGGATCCAGGCCTGAGACTCGAGCCAGAGCCGCTAATGGGCCTCAGTTAGTTGTCTGACCCAGCGGGTATAAAATACTGTTATATTCCAGCTATGCTCTTTTCATGACCACTGACATCCCAGGCTTCTGCAAGGAGCTCTTTAGATAAAGCAAGTAATAAAAGTGATCGTAGGGATCCTTGACACATGCCACCTAGTAAAGGAAACGGAGCAGATTTCAGCTCATTCACCAGTGAGCTCTAGGGGATGCACAAAAGAGTGAAGTGGCCTTGGTGGAGCCCGGTCTAAAGTTACACTTCAGGAAGACGGAGGAAGTCTTTCCCGAGGACCTGATCAAAGGCTCGCTCTCTTCAATGCCAGTATAATGCCTTCTGGCTGCCATTGTACACAGGTAGTGTTCAAGGGCTTTACGTGACTCTTGGGTGAGTGCAGAATAAACGTAATCAATCTAGGCGAGTTAATTCTCACAGTATCAGAGTTGCAAACCATCTCATTTCATACTTTGTGGCTAAAATTAATCAAAGGTATCAGCTGGTTTCTTCCTCTCCCCCCCCTTCTGTTTGTTTAAATGCGAGTTAGTGTGATCACAGGGAAGGCAGGACAATGCAGGTCCGGGGAGACAAGGATAACGCGAGACAATAGCAGGGAGCCTGCAGGGAGACCGCTATGGTGTCAAGACGAAATGACATAGTGTCAGGAGACAAAGCCATACAAAGAAAATATTGGGTCTCTGCTGGCACTTGAGGAGTATCGTAATTCTTGGAGAATAAAACCTACCATACATCATCCGAAATCAATTGATAAGAGATCGCGGAGAGATTAAAAACTGTTCCCTCCCATTCATTAGTAAAGGTGGCTTCTGTCCAAAGCTGATTGTTGGTGTGGGCCAACTATGATAAATGCTCTCTCACCCACCGAAAAGAAACACTTCTTAATGAGCTATCATCTTGTGTACATTTTAATTTCTAAATTGCTGCAGTGGATATACAGAGTTCCCCAGAAGTGACTCAGAGGCATCCTACCCTAAGCAATATTTTAAGAGTTGGGGTTTTTTTTTGTAGGTTCCCAAGGCTTTTTGATGCCAAACTAATCCCATGCATCACCTTTGTGTAGTATTAACATTGCAACAATAAACTATTAACTTTTATTTGCATGTATTGTAGTACTCCTTACAAGAAAGTACTCATACGTGGTTAGTGTGGGGCACCGAAGCTTTTGTGGGATGTAATTGCAAAGACTGGGCACCCGCAGCTCCTGTTCACTGACGAGGCAGTTACTGATGCTCAGAACCTTTGAATAGCAGGACATTTCTTTCTGGGAAAAGCTACTTCCCAACAGGATGGTTCCACCTGTGCTCCGTGGCTCAGTTGTGGCCGCTTTCTCCATGTGTGGTTTAGCCTAAGCAATGTCCTTCTGCAGCCCCCGTGCTCCTTGGGGAGGGCAGAGACCAGGATGCCCCACGCAGCAGCTCCCGGAGCAGCACAGAGGAGTTGACGAGGACACACGGAGCCCGTCTTTGCTTTCCTCCTCCATCCCTGAAGTTTGCAGCTTAGCACCAAGCCAATTCTCGGTCCTGGAAATGCCTCGCCTGTCCCGTCCTGTCGCAAACGCCACAGCTTTTAAAGAGCACCGGTGACATTTATCCCATGTCTCTAAATTACTCTCAGTAGAGTGGCACTTGGGCCAATGACAGTGACGCTGCAAAAGGTCACTTCATGGACCTCAGTGCTCTGTTTTATTTACTTAGTTTATTCAGCTTGCAATGGAGACAGGACACACTTAATACGTTGGCCACGTCACAGGCAGCCAAGCTCCGGTCCCCAGCACCTCCTCAGATTAGAGCATTTGTAGGAGGCATTAGAAGAAATAAAGGAGTTCAGCATATTTTTTGGTATGTCAGAATTTCAAAGGATTTCTGAAATTTAATAAACTCATTTAATAGGCGTAATTGTCTTGAGTACATGTGAGAAAACTTCTGAAATAGCAGAATTAGGCATGCTCCATTTTGTAGCCTTTCAATGACCTCCAGCAAATGTGTGACCCAGATATGAGAGCCTCCTGTCCACTTGCATAAACATGATGTTTTAAAAAGGCAGGGGGGGCAAATAAAAGAATTGAGCTCTTAATGGCATGTGGAGAGAGACATACTGCAATCGCAAAATAAATTCAGAAGCAGATAGAGAATTGCCTCGAGACTCTTCATGCCAAAACTCAGCTGCCTCCTGTGAGGTGGAGGTTTGATAGCCGTGGACCTTCGGTCAAAACTGCGCTGGATTTTCCTACGCAGAGGCTCAAATGGTAGTAAGGGGCGCAGATCTGGTTTAGGCCCATGAAAATCTCTGCTTTAATGCCTGAATGATGTCCAAGCTGCTGTTACACAGTGTATTCAGGATGCGTTGTAACATACAGGACTTCTCATTTCCTGGCCTCGATGGAGGATTCATAGAGGTTGTAAAGGCAGAAGTAACGGCTGTGCCAGGTGGCAAGGAGGTGGTAGCTGCCCGTTCCACCTGTGACCAGCCCTCCTGCCACTTGCGTACCTGTTACAGTGCAAGAAAAAGCTATAATTTTAAAAATCTCATTAATTAACATGCATTTTCAATTCATCATGAACTTCCTATTGCGTACTTTCCCTGCTCCCTTGGTCCAGAGAAGCTCTGCGGCAGGTTCTGGCCACGGGCTTCTTCGCCCATACTCACAGAGAGGGGTGAGTGGCTCTTGATTAGTTTAGGCCTACCACTGCCATAGTGACGAGTCCTGATTGACAGGACTCTGAATCAATATGCATACTTAGGAGAAGAGGATGGGGGTCCTGCCGGGTGCACCCGTGCCAGCACACACGGGATAATGCCACCGCTGCCAGCCCTGCTCATCATGGGCTGTGGCTCCAGCCTCGCGCCTATCAGATCACCGCTTCCCGCATCGTTACAAGTCAGGTTTAATTAAAAGCTGGAACTAGCAAAGTGTTGCTGGGATTTAAAATTATGTGTCGTTAGTTATTAACCGCTACAAATTAGGTAGACGTTGTTTCAAGGAGAGCAATTTCCACAGACGGCGCTGGTAAAGCGAGCTGGCGTGGGGCGTCACACAACTTTCCAAAACAGGGATCGCCGGCTTTCTCAGAAAAGCGCTTTTTTGGCTACTTCTTGGGTTTTACGCATGACCGAGATTTAGCATTGTTCATGCTTGCTTGTAGCAATGATACTTTTCTGTCTGAGAAAACTCATTTTTCATTTTAACAATAATTCCCAGGCAGGAAAAAACATGTCCTGTTTTTTGCACTGAGCCAAACACTGAAACAAAATATTGGGCCAAATTCTGTTCTGATTTTGCAACTTTAAAATCTGCCTTTGCAAGTTAGTGCTGAATTTAGTTCATTCCCCTCAGGCATTTTCCATGCAATTGTGTTTCTTTTCTTCTTTTCTCTTTTTTTTTCTCCTGCCATTTGGGGAAAATGAAAACTCAAACAACAGAATGAAGTCAATTGTTAGATTAAAATTTTCTGTACTCTTGGTGTTAGAGGAAGACCCTACAGAAAGCTCACTCCGAGTATCTTGCCTGGAAATCTGCATTATCAGTGTGACTAAAGCTGCTGGTACAGATGAGGCATTTTGAGTTGCGGTAGCTCGTGATAGAAAAAAAAAAAACAAAAAAACAAACAGAGAAAAATAAAATTTTGAGACCTTAATACTTCTGCTCAGCAGTTTAAAGGGAGAAAGTGGTGAGTTGGTCTGAAGATTTTCCTTCTCCACTACTTTTGCTGTTTCCACAACCCTGCAGGGGAGAGGAAAAAAGTCTTTGAGCTATAATAGGTGTAAAACTAGGCAAATTCAACAAAGTTTTAGTGAGTGAGAATGGAGAGCAGCGTTCACAACATTTTGCTTGGTAATCTCTTTATAGGTACTCAGACGTGAAGACTGGGAGTGTGATACACACAACGAGATGGCTCTGCGCTGGAGAATGGGCAATTCAAGGTACCACACATAACACAACTTTTATTGGGCTAACGAATGTAGAGTGCAAACCATGGTCTTTGGCACACAAAGAGGAAGAAAAAGCTCTTCGGCAGCAAAGTTTTTATGTTAATCTGATAAAAGATATTACAATATCTATCATCGCTAGCTTTTTAAAAGCCAGTAAGGCTGAAGGCCACAACCTACACATATCTTCAGAGTAGATATATCAATTTTTTTTCCAGAAGTTAACTGATAAATTGCGTGGATGTGTGTGGATGTGTATGTGTGGGTGTGTATATGTTTGCCTGTGACTGTGAGACATAAAGTAGATAGTAAGGGAGTGTAAAGCTCATTATTGTTTATCATCGAGTGTGGCAAAGGAACAGAAATTAAAGAAGCTGGGGGGGAAGTGAGCAGCTGTAGCCGTATTGACACCGATAACTTTTCACGAGGGTGAGTCAAAGCGTCAGGACGTCAGACCCTCGTTCCTGCCCTTTTGAACTTACTTCTATAGATCATGACAAAATAGAGAAGTGAGAGAAAGATACTCCTCGCCCCAGCGGGGCAGAGGAGAAACCAGCCGCTCATGCAAATATTTCAGATGAGAAGTTGAACACACACCCTGCTCACATCCGCAGGGACAGCCGCATTAAACAATACCGACACGTTTCGGAGGTGGAAACAGGTATAAAGTAATAAGTACACGGGGGAGAAGTGGGACTTCCTCATGTCCACTCATGTGAAGTGTAAAATAGTAATTTTGCCATGATGGGGCCTTGCAAACGTGCTAAGTGCAGCAGTGGAGCCCCTAAATGTGGGTGATATGAGGCATGGGAGGAAGGAGCTCCACGGGAGCATCCTGGCCATGCTGGGGCTCAGCTGTCCCCAGGCACAGGCAGCAGCTCGGCGGGTCGTGCTCTCACCCTGGCGATGTGGCCGGTGGCGATGCCTGCAAGAAGCAACGAGCTACATCCCTTGTTGCATCCCTGGTGCCAGCAGCTGTGGGGCAGTTCACACTGCGTTGGCATGAGTTGCCCTACGGGACCTATGCAAGGAGATGTTTATGCTCGGAGAGTTTTGTCCCTGAGAGCTGGCCCTGGACATCCCCTCCGTGCTGGGGATGAGCAGGGACACGATGTGGCAGCAGATCTGCTGCCGGGGCTGCTGGCCGTGCTTTCGAACTGGCCTTGGGGCTTTCCACCGGGCCCCGTGTTGCAGGTGTCAGATGCGGAGTGGCCACCGCACGCCCCGGTAGCTCTTCAGATTTTTTTTGGCGTCTGTCTGCTACTCAAATGGCAGTGGTTAAGGTCCCGCTGGGCTCAGGAGGCTCTGCGCGTTAGTGTTGTGCGGCATTGTGTGGTCTACGGTTTGTTTTTTAAAAGCAAAATGAGAAGTGAGAGGCAGCTGGCGTGCTCACGGACCTTCGTGAAAAGATGGCCCCCAACTTGCTCTCTTGGACAAAGAAATAAAGTAATTTGCAAAACCCAAATTCCCCACCGTGGTAGCGCAGGCTGCCTTTTCACTCATCTGAAGAAACGGAGATAGCAAGGGATGCTCAAACTTGGATGATGCCCAAGTGTATTTTGCTCTCTTGGATTAAAACAAGCCACCTCTGAAATCAGAAGATTTCTGCTGAGGTCAAGAGTTGTTGCTTCCCACCTGCCAGCTGTTTCTGCTTGATTTCTTACCGCAGTACCTCAAGGTCCCAGCCAAGACACAAGTCCCACTGTGGCAGGAACTGTGCACACCCCATTGAAGAAAAACATTTGCTGTCTCACAGAGATTCAGATTTAAATAGGCGACGGTGGGAGGGAAAAAAAAAGCAAAGTGACTCGGGGTTGCTGGGTTGGCTGGTGACAGACATGGGACTAGACTCGACCTCTCCTGCTGGACTGGTGGCCTCAGGACAAAGCCATACTGGTCTGTCCTGGTGCGCCGAGTGTGAGGCCACCCAGCCTGTGTGGGCTTCCCGCTAGCGTTAAGCAACAACAAAGAATTGCTTTTTTGTGTATGTATGCATGGTCAGCGTTGTTGTTTATATTATAACGAATTATAATTGATTAGGAAGTTCAACTGCATTGCACTGTCATGGGTTGAAAAGCTGGAAACACCTGTATTTCCAGAAAACACCTGTATTTCCAGACAGCATCACCCCTGCTCAATGGCTAGTTCACCTAAACAATGGAGATATTTTACATGAGTGGATATGTTATTTAAAAACCTGAAGATCTCTTGTTTTACATGAAGAGGCACATTTTCAAATAGGGAAACGGGTACACAATATCCACTGAAAGGCCCTGGAAGTGAGAGTGTCATTAGTAGCTCTGTAAAAGTTGCCCTGTCTGCACTCCTCTCACAGTGCTTTGGTGACAATTTGTGAGCAACACTTCGAGCCTGATTTTAGTAAGCCTGGTTCTGCCTGCGCTTTCCAGAGCTTGTTACCCACACCTCAGTTGTCCAGAATTTGCTGTTATTTCAAACTATGATATGTCCCAAGAAAAAATCCCCCTCGATTCTGTAGGTTAGCCCAGAATTTGATCATCTGCGTCTTTTTTTTAAAGTTTTTCCAAAGGTATTTAGATAGTTTGGTGACTTGTAAAATAGTGAGGGGTGGTTGCCCTTTCATGCACTTTGAATTTTCACTCGTGCGTCTGCTCACATTGGGATTTATTCTTGACTGTGAATAGTTCAAAGGGAAGACCTGGTCTGAGCTTCCCCAGCGGTAAATATTGCATATCCGTATCATCACTGTTAGCAGCAGCCGTAGGATATTTTCTGCAGTATTTTGTTTTATATTCAGCACTTCTTTCTTTTCCAGCAGCAGTTAGGCAATTTAGGTCCCAAGCCTCACCTTTAATATACTATAACACTACAAGGTTGCGTAACCTTCCTGAAGTAAAAAGAAGTTAATATGTTAGATCTATTTAGTCTATTACAAAACCCCCTACAATTCTAATGGCTGCCCAGATCTTTTGGGAAAATCCCAGCTCACGCTGCTCTCAAACTGCAGGTAGATGTATTTTGGTGATTGTGCTGATTTTGGCTGGGGTAGAGTCAACTTCCTTCATAGTAGCCAGTACGGGGCTATGGTTTGGATTTGTGCTGGAAACAGCGCTGATAACTCAGGGATGTTTTGGTTACTGCTGAGCAGGGCTTACACAGAGTCAGGGCCTTTTCTGCTTCTCCCCCCACCCCACCAGCGAGTAGCTGGGGGTGCAAAGGAGCTGGGAGGGGACACAGCCAGGACAGCTGACCCCAACTGACCGCAGGGACATCCCGCACCATATGGCGTCACGCTCAGCATATAGAGCTGGGGGAAGAAGGAGAAAGGGGGGGACGTTTGGAGTGATGGCGTTTGTCTTCCCACGTAACCATTACACGTGATGGAGCCCTGCTTTCTTGGGGATGGCTGAACACCTGCCTGCTGATGGGAAATGGTGAATGAATTCCTTGTTTTGCCTTGCTTGCCTGCACGGTTTTTGCTTTACCTATTAAACTGTCTTTATCTGAACGCACGAGTTTTCTCACTTTTACTCTTGTAATTTTCTCCCCCATCCCACCAGGGGGGAGTGAGCGAGCGGCTGGGTGTTTAGCTGCCTGCCAGGTTAAACCATGACAGTGATACACCATGACACAGGCCAGTGTTCACCTAAACCCTCTGCTGCCGGGGGCTCTGGAAAACAAAGTAAAATACTACATTCAAATGCTGAGAGGTAGAGATGTCCTTTTTGGAGGAAATATTCAAATGAGGTGCACTAACACCCTGAGAACTGGAACAGGGCAGGAACCAGGGAGCAGCAGCCTGTCCCTTGCAAGAAAGCAGCAAATAACGAGTTGGTTATAGAAGAGATAAAAGAAAAGCTGACCTCTGCGATAAGCATGGAGGTGGTGGGAACGACGAAGCAAGGAGGCAATTATCACAACTCTCCGGGATGAAGTGGGTACAAGAGCTAACATAGCTGAGCAGTGAATTTCAGCAGCAAAAAAAATGGATCGTGCACAGCTGCAGGGATTACTGCTGGAGACTGTATCAGAGAGAAGAAAAATGGATATTGCCTGCAGGGGGACTCGGCACTTTATTGGGCTTCCAGGAGAAGTCAGCTTCAGCGTACGCAGGAATTTCTGAGAAGATGATATTCCAGCTACTTTAGATTCACTGCAAACAGGTTTCAAGTGATAAAATTCTTTGGGGGATATGGGTTATAATGAATGATCCGTTTTAGAAGAGGAAACAAATAGTGGGATGTTGCAATGTTTTAGCAGTGAGAAAGCCATTGTTTCCAGATTTGTATTAATGATACGGGGTAGGAAGAGAATGGTGAGATGACAGCGTTTGTAAATGAGGGAAGTGATCAAAGATCAAGGGCAGTCCCAGGAGGAAGGGTGAGAGCAGTTGGAAAATACTAAATTTCAGCTCCGATTCTCATATCCCTTAGGATATTTTATAAATTTATTTTTTTCTGAAGAGTTTTCTGGGCACCTCAACTCAAGACAGCGCATTAAGCCTGCATACCTCTGTCATTTCGCCAGCAGTTAAATCCAGCTTCAGCTGCTAATACCGATGAGCCCGGAGTCAGGAGAGACTGCAATACTTGAGCCTTGTGAGCGACGGCCAGCTGACGTTATTTCAAGACTCCTGTCATGAGCGCAGCTCTCGCCATGTGAACAATTCTGGGTATTACTCACAACTTGTAAGAACAAAGTGAAGAACAGTATTTGAACTGTGTTTTCTAAACACAGCCACATGAACAATACTTTGAAAGGAAAAATTTCCTGTCAAGAAGCATTTATATGCAGCACCAGGGAAAAAAATTATCTGCTCCGGAGATCTAGATCTGTAGGCAAAAAGATGCAAAATAGGAAATCCCAAAACACAAAAAGAATTATGTTGCTCAACTAACATTATATTTCTTGCATGATAATAATTATAAACAGATGCACCATTTGATGATTTACAGATTTATTTCTCTTCTTTACTTAGTTCAGCTAAAATTTGTAAAGTATTTCCCTTCATTTGTGGAATAATGGACTTGTTCTTATGACATCCCTGGCTTACGATCCAAAGCCGAGCGCGATCTTTCAGTTGAAGCCAGATGTCTCTGTGAAATAAGCACTATGATTTCATTGCATCTTATTAGGTTTGGTACAAAAATTACTGTGGAGATGTAATCACCTGGGCTGTGCAGAAAATGACGCCAGATGAGGGGAGGGGTTGCTTGCATCCCTGGCATACACTGAAACAACAAACCCAGTGACTCTCCCCTTTACACAATGTCTGTAGGGATGCCAAACCCAAACGTTTTGGAGAAACAAAAGTTTTAAAGAATGGCATGTCAGGGAATGACAGGGGAAGACTTTCCGTTTCTAAAGCTGCACAGGCTCTTTGGAGCGACCTGCTCTGCCATGACCGCCGGCTGGGCTTCCCGTGCTTCCTTTCCTTCACGTGCTCCCACTGCCGCCGCCCCAGGTTGCCTCATCTTCTCTGTTTAAAAATCATTTCAGCTGTTGACGTGTTCTTTGTTTGAGTTTGCTGACTTGTTTTGCAAGGCCGTTTGGTGCAGCGGGATGCCTTGGCACCACATCAGCTTTGCTGCCGCTGAGCTTCGCCGCTGGGCTCCTCCTCAAGCAAAGCCCTCGCGTCTCCTTCATCAGCCCCCGGCACCTGCGATGCCTTCCTCTAGTCGGGGTGATGGTGCACATGTGCCCCCAAATCTCCCCCCTCTTAAGCAGCCTTTCTGCATCCTCCTCGCATGAGACCTGGAGGAGGACTCCCCTGTACCATGCAGTGAGCAACCTGTCTTGTCTCTGAAGGCACAGGTAGATGCCACGCTTCTCAGGCTTTTCATGTGACGGAAAATACCTGTCCATGTATTCAAACTGAATCACCTTCTGCCTGCAATTGCAGTGCTTGTCAGACACCGTTTCAAGCGTTATTCTTGGCAATAATGTCTCATTCCGCTCAGCCTCTTCTTCCCAGTGATCATGCACTTTGGTCTCCCATCTTTATCAGAATGGGCAGTTTTGTACTTAAAACCTGCTTTTTTTGCTGCTTCGTGTTTGTTTTGAGCATTTTTTTGGTTGGGAAATTGTGTTTTCCCTGTGGACCACGCTGCTTCACACTGCCAGTTCGGTCTGCATCTCACTGCCTGGTTTCCTGAGGAGCTGGTCCCAAGCAGAAATGGGAGGTCACCTCTTGTGTGTTTTGAAAATTTGCAAGATAATACTAATTGGAAATCAGATACTAAGATATTAAATGTGCACATAGAGTTAGAAGAGAATGTATTAGTGGCATAATCCTTTTTATGATATTCCGTACAAATCTTAAGTGTAAATGTTTCCAGTGTTGAACAAGTGCTACCTTAAATCATTTAATCATCTGTGTAGGCTGCAGCCCACTCAACAGCAAAATTTAGGCCTGTTTCCAACCTCTCCTCAACAGAAAACACAGGATTGCTCCATCATATTCACTGTTTTCTCTCATGCTGCTGTTTTCCACCCTTCTTGGCCAGGTCCTTTTTCCCCAGTAGAGCAACTGGTAAGCAACCAGTACCTCACTTTGATTATTTGACTCAATTAATTTAGTCTCTGCCTGTAATCAGTGCAAATCTAACCATTAGTGGAGTGTCAAGAGCTTTTTTGTATGGGTGACATACTTTGCCCCATCATGGATGATTTGGCCCAGGCTCTCATGGACATCTTGTCTGGTTCTGTCAGCAGATTTACACCAGGGAAAGGTTGGCACATGCTGTAAAAACTAAACCTTGACCCAGCCATGAGCAAATGAGAGAGAGGAGGCTGTTTAAAATGCCTGATGATGCAGTCAGATGAAGCCATTTCAATATTGACTGAAATACTTAATTTTATTGGCACTGGCTACTATGAATGTATTTTCCTATTGGTTACAAGCAGTGGGATTACCCAGCTCAGAGATCATCAGGTGGACTCTCCATCCTTAACTCCCTCTGAGGACAGGGCTGGGAGGAAGGGCGATCCTTCACACAGGCCATCGTCCCCATGGCATTACGCCTCTGCCCTTGAACACAGGGGAAAAGTGAACCAGATGCAATCGGCAGGTGATTTGGTTTTCAGTCCAGTAGTTCTGACCCGAGGACGTTGGACTCTCCATGGCCAGAAGCCAGTTAGCTGCCAGCAAAGTATTTGCGTGAAGACTCACGTAACATCTTTTGGCTGACAAACTGCATTATATGTCTGTCCCCGTGCCCAGGAGTAAGCATCGCAGTTCTTTCCCTCAATACGCTGTGTTACATATAGCCAAAATTGTAAACTTCTTGTGGTGGTGGTGTTCTCCAAGGTAGCGTCCAAGACAGAGCTGATGTCAGGGACCTGTCTTGAGCAGGGGAAGGTGCTCTGTCTCAACTACTACTGCTTGGGCAACTTGCTGACATCAGAGTCCCTAAAAAATTGGCTTAGCAGCGGGCAATATCCGAGCCAAAAAATGGCAGATCAGCAGCTGCTGGAAGCAGAAACTCCTTCGCAAGTTCTGGTTCTCTCTGGTATCGCCCAAGCTGCTTTCCTGACTTTTAGCAACGGCTTTTCGTTAATTAGGTCATGTGTGGCCATTGTATATAAAGTGCTACACGATCCGGTAGGAACAGTGTTTTGTGCCAATGTGTCTTTTCACTTCGTAAGTCTCGCATTTTCTTTGCTCTCCAGGTTATGCTGATGGAAGGAGGGACTCGGAGAGGGAAGATTAACCTTTCGCTGGCCACAATTCGTTCCCTCTTATCACGGAGGATTCGGCAACCCACCCCCCTCCCATCCAGCCTATCTGTCTGAATTGCTGAAAGCATAATGCTCCCATATGAGAGATAAGTAAGTGAGCTCTCTTTCTTTTCCATAGGGATGAACTATAGTGTATGCAGATTATTAGGAGAAGAAAATAATATCAGAGAAAGGTGGCTTTCTTAAAAGGCATCAGTAGCATTAGTGTCATGTGTGAAGCACCCATTTGTGACAACTGTACAGACCTTTCAATGGAAAATTGTGCTGTGCTACCTTTTAAAGTATGAAATGCTAATTTTGGATTTACAGTTTTTGAACTGGAGAGCTGCATTTTGCATGGAATTTTGTTTAATTTCCCAGTGAAAAAAGGCATTTGAAACACAACTGCCTACAGCCAACTGTCAACAAAAATCAACTGTAATAACACGCAGCCTGTCACTGATTTATGTGGTGATGTGGTAATCTTCTCAATTTAGCTGGATATTTCTTCTTCATACCAAATAGCTGAAAGTCTTGCTAGACACTTATGAATATCGGGAGGTACTATTAGGATGATAATGGGGCAAGATTAAAGAGGTGTTCACTAGTTCAAAGTGCCAGTTAAAGAGACAGGGAATCGAGAGGTGTAGATATATATGGCCCATTGGTATAAGGGAACTTTATATTTTCAGAGTTGCTTAAGATTTGGGAGACGGCATATTGAGATCCATCTGCCATGAGAGCATCTTTCTAAAGGGAGACTGGGGGGAGCAGCTATACGCATTCCTCCCCCCCCCCCCCCCCCCCCCCCCCGCCTCAAAAAATCTCCTTTTGTTTAGCAGGGGGTGGGTGGAAAATCTTAGCTATTGAAGATGGAGCAAATGAGTATTGGTGGTGTTATGGCAAACAGGGTGCTGGGACGCTTCACCCTTTTCTCTGAAGGTCTGAGTCTTGGACGTGGTCACTTTGCACCAGGCTGCATCTCAGCAAGGGCTGGCGAGTAAGATATCACACGCTGTGTATTACAGCTAAGAAAAGTAATTGGCCTCTCATAAAGAGCTAGAACTAATGCAGACAAAACGATACTGCAAGACTTGAGCTGCAAATAAAGAGACAAGTTTGTGTTTTACAAAAATGTATAATTTACCAGGCATTTCATTATGCTGTATAAAAAGGCAAAAATGATAATTGAAAATAAATGCGGCTGCCTAGCTACAGTATATGCTGCCAGCGTTACTGGAAATAGAAGCGCTTTCTTGCTGAAGATAGTTAAAATTTTGATACAACTTCTGTCTGCAGATTTGTATAATGTATCTTGTTAAATTTGTTCCAGTTTGGGTATTTGTTACAGAGAAGCAGGGAAAATGTGAGGATCTGTCTGTGTATTTATATACCTAGGGGTTTATACAATTATATTAATTATTAACAGCGTGTTCTGCAGATGCGTGCATCTGTGGAGTCTGAGTGAGGATACATGCTGCTGAGTTTATTTCAGAGTATGCAAAGTACACCAGTTACCTTCAAGGTTGCCAAAGATATTCCGTTGCGAACTCCTGTCTTCCAGGGAACAGGGTTACAGAGATAAATATACCAAAGTAATGTTGTTGGGTTTTTTCCCCCTGAAGCAAAGGGAACTCTGAGTTGCCATTTTTCTTTGGCAGCATACAAAGATGGGGCTACCTGGGGGTGCTGAGAATTACCAGGGGAGGAGAAAATAGGTTCACGAGTTGTCACTGGTTCTGTTCTGAAAGCTTCTTTCCGCCCCCCCGCCCCATCCTCTGGCAAGAGTGAATTGCCACAGATAGAGCATCCATCTGTGTCCTAATGCATGAGTCTACCTGCAGCGATCCTGGTGCTCTCCACACCCAAAATGGGGAAAATCTCTCCCAAAGGAGTTTTTGGGGAAAAAACCACCCCTCTCTCGGATTGATATTTTTCTTCCAAGCCCTTCAATTTCTCAGCAGAGAGAGGTGCTAAGCTCACTTATTCATGGTGTCCACTCGTGCCCTGCAGTAGCAAAAGGCTGTGCAGGCTACCCAAGTTATGGGCGAAGCTACTAAGTTTCCATTAGCTCTGGAATTAAGCTAAAAAAGGAAAGGTGAGAGGCCTTCCATTGACTGAAAGAGGCTTGACACCACCGAGCTGGCTTTAGAGGCCAGAGAGGCAGGGTCAGAGAAACAGCAAACTGTGGTGGTTTAACCCCAGCCAGCAGCCAAGCACCACCCAGCCGCTCGCTCACTCCCCCCCCCCCGGTGAGAAGGGGGAGAGAATCGGAAGGGTAAAAGTAAGACAACTTGTGGGTTGAGATAAGAACAGTTTAATGATTGAAATATTATAATAATAATAATAATAATAATAATAATAATAATAATAATAATAATAATAATAATAATAATAGTAATGAAAAGGAAAACAACAAAAAGAGAGAAACAAAACCCAGGAAAAACAAGTGATGCAGCCACTCACCACCTGCTGACTGATACCCAGCCAGTCCCCGAGCAGTGATAACTGACCCCGGCGAACACCCCCCCGGTTTCTATACTGAGCATGATGCCATACGGTATGGAATAGCCCTTGGGCCAGTCTGGGTCAGCTGTCCTAGCTGTGCCCCCTCCCAGCTTCTTGTGCACCGGGCAGAGCATGGGAAGCTGAAAAGTCCTTGACTTAGTATAAGCACTGCTTAGCAACAACTAAAACATCAGTGTGTTATCACATTATTCTCATGCTAAATCCAAAACACAGCACTACACCAGCTACTAGGAGGACAATTAACACTATCCCAGCCGAAACCAGGACACAAACAAAACGAGTTGCTTGTTGGGACTCCCATACCACAGATCCCCCACCAGGATGGATGGGATGGGAACACAGTGGACTGAGTACTGGGAAATGAACTGATTAGAAGGAGAATTATTCTTTCATGTGTGTCTTTAGATCCACTGTTTAAATTTTTTTTTTCTTTCCATTTGAACTCTTTTTTTATCTATAGGCTCAGCTGGGCTGCATTGTTCAGACAGTCATGGTTGTGTTTGGATGGGTCAGACCCTATGAATTCACTTGGCCTTGAAGCAAAAAACTCATCATGAATAATGAAAGAAAAGGAAAATAATGCCCGAGACAGAATGACTTTACAAATGATTAATATCTATTCTTTCCCTCATAATTTGCCTCCAGACTTTTCCCTTTTCAAAATAGCTTGCCATTAGCAGTTGAACTTTCAATAGTCGGTACTTTGATGGAACTGGTGCTCTGAAGCCAAAGGGAACATTATTATTATTATTATTATTTTATGAAATCAAGGTTCATTTTGATAAGTTCAAAGCCCTAGATGAATATAGAAAGGACCAAGTTCTGCCCTCAACCACATCCAGTTTGCTCAAATTGGCCACTTGAAACACAGCAATGTTTGCCAGAGAGATACTGAAATTCTTGAGACTGTAGAGGTGTAAACACCACCATCAGGTTGCCATCCAATAACTGCTTACAGAAAAGCGGGTCCTGTGCAGAGCATCGCGGAGGGGATTTGCAATTATGAAGGAACGGGATATATCAGGGATGCGATCGATTGCCACTAAGTAGTTCAGCAACTCTCAGGGGCCCCCACTCAGGTTCCCAACGCCTCGTCTCATGCAGGAGATTTTCTTTCTTCAAAGACTTTTATTAAAAACCAGTTCAGGTAAATGCTGACAATAAGCAAGCAAACCTGTTGAGCCCCGAGTCCACAACTTGCCAGGCAACAGGATGCTTCTCCCTGACATTTAAGAGAGCTAACAGCTGAAGAAAATATTGCATGTTTTACCCTTTCTACTTAAAATAACAAAAAACCTGCTGCTCTTACAATTGCGTTTAGGTTCATTTTCAGCAGGCTGTCCCCGCTTCCCATCCCCAAAGTCTCAAGTCTCCTAGCTGCCTCCTGTTAAGGGTGACCCTTATTCCCATAGTGCCCTGGCCAGTCCCCACTCCAGTTCCCTGGGCAGGACTTGGAAATAACCCAAAGCTGCTTTATCTACCCCAGAGGCAGATCCACACCAGGATTTAGGGTACGCTGGGTTAGGGCCTGGGGAGGGTGTGGATATAGAGCAATTGCAGCCAATGAGCTGGAGGAAGTTAATTAGTGTATCCCAGACACCTGTGGAGCTGTTGCCACCATGGTTGGACCTTCTGTTTGCTCCTGGTGCGTGCAGCTTTACTGAGTGCTGCTTCACTTTGCCTCTGAACATCTCCATCCAACTGTGTCTTGGGCTACCCTGAACTTCAGGTAAATCTTTCTGTTATTCCTGAAGTCTTAAAGCTTTGTAGCAGGACAGTGCTTCAAGTTTTTTTGAGATGATGAGCAGAGAAAGTTTGATGGTTGTAGAACCTGGAGTTGCTCCTTTCCATGGCAGTTGCAAGGTAGAGTAGTTGCTTGATGTGAAAGACAATGATTTTGTCTTTGTGTGGTGAGAACCTAGTTGTTTTTTTTTTTTACTTATTAATCCCTCTAGCTACCTATATTTATCCCCTATTACATGATTCTGCTTTGTTGGTATGTTTAACCTTTAGGCACCTGTATGTATGTATCGCCTCTCTTGTGAGTCTTCACCGAGCTGATCGTGTGTAGATAGCAGCAAGATTTTATGGGAATTGGTACTTCTTAAGAAAGTCAGACTTCTTTGATTTTCTGTCAAAATAGCGGATGATGATTTTGTTTGTAATGGTCAGATGCGCCAGTTCTGTGAGCATTATGGTCTTTGCAGTACATGAAGTCAAAATTGTTGTGGTCTTTAGTCAGAGAGTGCTCCTATTGAGTATGTGGTTTTTACTCCTGGTTAAAACTGGGATTGCCCTAAGTTTCCACTTCATTTTCCTGGTGTGTCTGGTCTTGGAGGAGGGTTGGGAGAACAAAAGGCACATCTTTCCTTCCACTGCTGCTGTTCCAGAGAAACCTGGCAGTATTAACACAAACTTCAGGTGTTCCAGCTAAATTAAGTTGTGAGCTTGTGTTCACAGCTGAACTTCGTTAAAACACTTAGGTGTAAAGGATGGCTGCGAAGTACTGAGAAGCTACCAGAACCTTCTGTGCCTTTTGAATCAGGCTCTGAATTATCTCTGCCTGTGCTAAGAGGTGGAAGGAGGCCTTTTAATGTATGCCAGGGGATAAAGCTACTTTTGTTGCCCACTGAAAGCATGGCAACCTCAGCTTATGTGGCTGAACCTGTGTCAGGTGCCCCATTACGGGGACTTTAATGGCTCAGGGGAGGAAGGCTTATATGGCAAAACCCCCTCCCCACTGAAAATCCCCCTGATTTCAGGGGTTTCACCTGCAGCATATAGCAGTCTGGGTTTTAAGACATAAAAATGCACTTGCGTATTATCTGCAGATATAATTGAATGTATATACAAATCCACAATAGGTACACCTGTGCTGCCTCCCCAGCATGCATAAGTATTCCCTGCATGCCTGTATGTTCTCTGCAAGCTACCCGACACATTAATAAGGCAATCCATATATTGCATTAGGACATACTGTATGCAGACAATGCTCCAGGTACTGAATTTTTTTTTTTTTTTGTAAATCCTGAAATATGGCTGATATGGTCCACTGCAAAATGAACCTATATTGGAAATGGCAAAATTGTAATGTAAAATATACTGGGGTCAGTGGGGTGTGATGTTTTTTGCATACATTTTTTCTCCCTTGACCCATGCCATTCTCCCGCATATAGGGGGGAAAAAAGCTTCATCTCACACAGAAATGTGATGTCCTTTACTGCCAGAGGCTGTTGCTGTTTTAAATGAGGAAAAAGCACAATGCATGAAGAAGGAAAATTAAAGCATATTCATTTTGGAAATTAGATACGGTGTCAGGAGACTCTCTGGAAATAGCAGGGTTTGAATGGAGCACCAGACTACAAGACAGTTCACTGAACTTTTGACCACTATTTATACTACGGGAGCTTTTGAAATGGGAAGACAGCAAAGTATTTTATAGTTGTTTAATAGTGGATTGTGGTTTTTACTAGACGTTTATCTTCTCTCTGAGTGTATAGAAGATAAGTAAACATTATGTAGTGTAATTGTATTATGTTGGAAGTGCTTTAATTTAGGGTTGGTTTATTTTCCCTGTTTGTGGTACATCCCATCTCAAGCAGCAAAGCCGCCCGCCTCTGCAAGTGGGTGCAGTTGCCAGCTGAATGCCTGACCCCATCCTGGGATCTAACATGTAACTGGGGTCACTCCTGAGATCTAGGGGATGCTTTTGCTGGTTGTTGTATTGGGCAAAAATTTAAGTCTAAAGCAGCGGTGGCAGTGGCCCTGGACCGTTTGGGAAGCTCAGGTAACTTCTAGCTCCAGACCTGACTTAATCTCTCTCTTATTTCTATATAGTGAAACTCATTTTAATCTCATATAATGGCTTCAGTCTCTCTTTAACATTCCAGGTAGACTGAGTGATATACCCTTCCAGGGTTGGCAGCTATCACATCACAATCGTGGTGATGTATCACCAGGCAGACGTGCATGAATGAAACGCTGTTTGCAAAACCAAAAATGTGTTTGGGGTGCTTTTAGGTCCTATTAACTGTTGTTCACAGAGATAATGTGGTAAGATCAGAATTTTGGCATAATCCCAGAAAACGTGGTCTCAGAGCAGTTTTAGCCCTTAGTGGAGACTCTTCTTTCTCCCTTTTCTTTCTATCTGCATAAATTTAGCTTGAGTTGGCATGGGGAAAGTTGCACCATAATACTGTGTGTCAGAGGAGCCAGCCATCCAAGTGGGAAGTGCTCTGGAGAAGGAGCTGCCACCATCAAACAAGCCATCTCCTGTAGCTGAAGGTTCAAATGGAGTTGTGCTGTGCTGTGATAGTTGTGTGTGGTGCTATTTTCCTTTATTTTTTTTCTCTTGGAGATGATTATAAAATGGATCTGTTATTGCTTAAAACTGTGAAGCGCTACAGTAAAGCCTTTTTTCTTTTTTTTATGTGATATTAGGAAAAGTTTAAGCTGATGGACATCCATTGTGTAGTCCCTTTGTCTTCTGTGTTTTAGCCTTCCATATAGTATAGCCTATGTGGGAAGGAAAAAAAAAAAGATTCTCCTTCTGCCATGGAAGATGCTTTTCTTCCTTGGACCAGAAGCTCCTCTCCTATCACTAGCCAGTAACAACCCTTCTGTTCATCCTTATGTCAAAGCCACACTACTGAGCTAATAGAGATCGCTGACAATTAGAGATGAGCTGAAATAATTTGGCAAACTCCGTGTGCTTGTGAACCTGAGGGTGTTCTCGGATCCTTTCGAGCTTGTCGGGTGTATTGCCAGCAGCGTGCTTCCCTCATCCTAATGGGGAGAGCATTTGGGACGTTGAGTCCAGCTGGGCCCGGAGGTTGGAGAAGAATGAGAGGGGGAGTCTATCAAGATGCAGCTCTTCCCTGCTCTTCCCTGCTTCTCTTCCCTGCTTCCCTTCCTGGCTGCTCTTTGTTGCTTCTTCTTGCCAAGACATCCCAGGCACTGTCAGGTTTCTTCTCCCTGTGTGAGATGATGTGACAAGATCCCAGGATGGCTCTCTGTCTTTTGCTTGTGAGTAGCTAGATGGGCCATATCTGGAGAGACAATGTCACTTGAACAGACAAGACAAACAACATGTAAGATAATGTTTTAAAAAGAATACCAATTCCCTATCAGCAAACACCTCGTCGAGGTTTTTGTTTGGTTTGTTTCCTCCTTTTTGTAACAGCTAGTGGTTTGGTTTTTTTTTTTTCTCTCTCCTCCCCCCTTCTAGACTGATGAAGCATTTCTGTCTTGTTCTACCTGGTTGTTCAAGAGAATATGAGGAAATATCTTGAGATCTTATTTATGCTAAAAATTTATAGTGGTAATTTACCACTTTAAAGTGGTAGTTTTGGATACTTTCCTTAGCGTTTATTCAGTTTGAGGCTGCTTGAAGATAACCACTTAAAACAATACCCAAGTAACCATTATTGAAAAAGCAAGCTACTTTAGCATCCCCCAAAGAAATGCCTCAAAATTAAGAGTATATAATAGGACGGTCTATCACTGGAAAAAGTAGCTGGCTGACGGTTAAGCTATGGCCAGCAGCTTGGCATCAGTAGCATGATTTCTGCCTTGAAAGGGTTTACCTTTCATGCTCCTTGCAGACCGGCACCAGCCAAGAAAGCTTTCGTTCAGCCCTGACTAGTATTTGTGGTAGTGAGGAGAGAAGCTGGTTCCCCAGCCTCATTAGGGAGCTGTGCTGCAGGAAAATTGCTTAGGGAATTTTTGTAAATCATCTGAATCCCATGAAACTGAAATGAAGAGGTGTATTTTCATTATTTTATTTTATTTTTAAGGCTCCAGGGTCTCTTTCTTTTTCATCATGGTGTGGAAATCTGTACTTCAGCGTTCCCGTCTGCCAGTATGTATAATATTTGTGGAGGACTTCGGAATTGTCTTAGCCTTAAGTCCAGTAAAACTTTTAACCTGCACCATGTGCAAACTCATGTCTATTAAATAGTAGTGATGAAGAGCAACAGGCGGCCAAAAACTAGAAATTAGCACATCTCAGTTTGCGTTTTGCACGCATATGAAGTATTTCTGTCTAGAAAAGCAGAGAGGGACCATGCTGACAGACCTTTATCACTACATGACTGCACTTGCTTTGCTGTAGAAAAACCATACAAAACCAGACCAGAGTGGAGGCCCAGAGGTAACCAAACAGAAAAACGAATGACTTGGCCCCATCACTTGCATCGTACACCACCTTAGACACAAATTTTTTGTGTGTGTGAAGAGATAACAGATCAGCATTAATTTTAGAGCTGATTGCCATTCTTTATTAATAGAAATGTAATGTAGTGCCAATGCCAAGTCCTGCCAGCCTTTCCTTTTTATCTTCTCGTTCAAACGTAGACAGCATTGAAGGTCTGATCGTAGTATCCCCCAGTCCCTATTTATTTAAGAGCTGCTTGTTAAGGCAGGGGACAGCAATGGCACCTCACCATGGCTGAGGTGATGATGTCTTGTCAGCAAACACTGTAAATATCACTTTGAAATTTTTCTTAGGCTGAAAATAGTTTCTGTGGAATAATGCTAATTTAATATAGTTTCATAAATTGAAAAGAATTGAATGAACGGCAGTAGATTTGTGAATAATTTGCAAATGGAAACAGTGATAGAATTTGTCAAATAATGTGTTCTCTATTAATAGTTTGCTCTGCTCTACATAGCTACCGAGCGGTCTTGATTCTCTGTTTGTTTTTTGAGGAAAAGCTGGTTTCTTTTTATTATTTTTGTTATTTTTTAGCGCTATTCTTTTTTTCTATTCCAAGGGCCATTGTTTACTTTTGAAGTGGATGAAAGATGCATTCAGGTTACGTTCTGACATTACAATGAAATTGTCGATAGAAATCAATGACTTGTCACGTGATGAGTTAGGGTCTATAAGGCAGCCTAACAGTGTCCTTATATCTTCAGCCACCTTCATTGTGCTACTCTCCTTGGGAGCCAAGCAACTGTACTGTTATAGAAAGGTGTTGTCATCATTAAGGCGATTATAATGGAGTTTAATAAACCTGGAAGCAGAGGCATGGAACCCTAATATTGGTGCCAATGTTATAAAGCGGTGTATTGTCTACAGAGCCTGGTATTTGTATCTGCATTTATTGACCCTAGAGAGGTAATATAAACAGAAGAGATAAAGGTCAAAGAGCTCACCTTCAGCTGCTACAGATGGCCATCGAGCGGAGCAGATTTGCGCATTCTGTGTTGAAATACCACCGTGTCAACTCTGTCCTCCCAAAGACCTCGGCTTACTTGGCCACAGTTTCTTTTTAATGTTTGCATGGGAACGGCAACAGGATTATTTAGCCTTTGAGAACGTCAGTGTTGCAAACATGGTGTCAGCACCCATGAAGGCATTGGTGTCACCCAGACGCTTGCTGGTGGGGTTTGTGTTGGGCGCCTGCCGTGCAAACTGTGTGCCGATGGGCTGCTGAGTGTTCCCAGGACACTCCTTCCTGATGAAGCAAGGATGCAGCCAAAGCTCTTGCCTCTTAGACCATGCTTACCATTTACAGCCCCTTCACTTGGGGCAGCCTGGCGCCGGTTGTCCTCTCCGGCTGCCTGAGCTCCAGCCATGCCACTGCAACTGGGAGGATGTGGGCACTTCAGCCACCGAATGGCATGGCCTGGCCAGGAGAGTACTCTCCCTCACCCAGGGGGACGGTGCGGCAAGCTTGCTCCCCCGTACCGCCCCCAAATTCAGCCAGATTGTAAATTATACAGTCTGGCTTCAGACCCTTTCCGGAACAGAAGTGCCTTCAGCTTAAACTAGTTCAGCCCTGGAAAGAGATGGCCCTAAACAGAATTATTTTTTTTTTTTTTAATTAAAAAAAAAAAGAAAACCCCAAAGAACATGATTTATAACAAGATACAGGAACAATTTATTCTCTCTCTCCATGGATTAGAGAGGTGGTACTTGGAGCAGCTTGTTAAACAGAAGTGCTTGGCCCCTGGCCTTGCACTGCTGTTTAATGATCCACTCTTCATGTGCCACCTCTCTAATCCATGGAGAGATAGGTACAAATTGTATCTATAATGTTATATTACTTAACAGTATAATGTATTATAAATCATAGAATTGCATCCCTGCCTTGTAATTGGTGAGATGTGTTGCATGAGAAATCCCCTAATTCAATATAAAGTGGTTGCTCTTATGCATAACTACCTCTCTGGATCAAACCAATTCAGCCCAGAAGTGGTGAGGGGAAAGTTAAAGCTTTTTTAATTAAAAAAAAAGCAAAAATATGACTTGGCATGGCTTTATGGACCCCTCATTGGCTTTATAGGCCCCTGCCCTCGATCAGCTGTTTAATAGTCCCCTCCTCGCAGGGGGCTACTTTCCGCAGCAGGAGCTGGTCTGCAGCACGTCCTCTTTCTTCCCAGAAGATGCTTCCCTTTGCACCAGGATTTATCCTGGTGGTGGATCTTCCCCTCTGCCAGAGGGAAGGAAAAACGTCTGCGGTGGGGACTTCAGCAACCTGTCCCCTCCTGCGCACCCAGCGCTGCTCACGGTGCCCGTCGCGGTGATGTTGGAGCACTCTGGCATGCAAGGTGCAAAGTGAGGCCCGTGGTTTACTTCCCCCCCCTTAAACAAAGCTAATGTCTTGTCCTTGAATAGTGACCAGGAACAACCACGGCTTCAAGGGAGACTTGAAACTACCAAAAAATATCCTTATTATGTAGTACTTTATCAGTAAAAGAAATATTTTTCCTGACCCCGATAGTAATCCACTAATGTCCTAAAGCAGTTTGAGTGATGGGCTGTGTCATTTATTCCATGAAGTTGCAACTACAGATGTGTCTCCCCCCAAATAAATAACTAACCTTTCTTTAATAAATAATAAATAAACCCCGAAGCTATTCTAGACAAACTATGCTTAATTAAAGCCTGTGACACTAAAACAAGTTACCTCTCTTTTCAATTAGAAAATGCACTCGTGGCAGAAAAAAAGAAAATTTAGGAGTAAGAATTTGTCTAAACTTGTGATGGGAATAGGTCTTAATGAAGGCAAAGAAAATAGCTTTGTTTTGGTTTTTAACAAAGCTCGGCTCTGGGATTAGAGGTTCTCTGCAGGGATGGTGGGGTGATGGGGCCCCGCACCCCAGCCTTGGGCACTGACAGGGCTGCTGGCATTGACCTTGCTGGGCAAGATCCTGTTGATCTCGTGTGGTTTCCAAAAGTGCTAGGGATTGGCAGTCAGACAGGTTTCCGAACTCTTCAAGCCTCTTGGAGGCAAGAAGTCTGGAAATCTCATACGATTAGTAATTTTTTTTTAAATTATTTTTTTTCTCTGCTTGGTTTGGGCTAATCCATAAATATTTAGGAAACCTATCCTCTCATCACACTCCTCCTGCAGTATTTTGCCTGCAAGGAGAAATCTGGTAGGCTTAAAATGAAGAAGAAAAAGAAAGACACTCTTTGGACCACCTAGTGACTTAAGCTAGTACAAATTTGCATTGGGGCTGGCGGGGGGACACAAGTCGGTCTCATTTTAGGAGGAAGCGTCGTGGGGTACGTTAACGAAGCGAAGCACCCGTTCGGCCACCCCCATCTCCTCCCACGGTCACGGGGCAGCCTGAATTACTGACTCAGAAAAGTTACTTAATGTCTTGTGCTGCCTTATGTAAAATGGGAAGCCAAAACATTCCCTTTGTGAAGCGAAGGTGGGGAGGCAGAGGGATGTTTCTCACCGGTTCTATATGCAGCATCTCCGCTGCGCGGTGATACCCTTTACTAGGTCTTCTGCAGACGGGAAAGGAACTGAAATGTTTGTGTTCAAAGTTTGTTTTGCTTGGTAAATAACATGTAGTGAGAACCTGAGAGATCATGCCTTTATTTGCAAACGAGGTGTTTTCTTTTTAATTTGAAACTCCCGTAAAGGTGGGGAACGTACAAAACTGAAGCTTGTTCCTGCAAGAGGCCTAAAATCCTGATGCGCCGATTCCTTGTGCTTTTGCTTTTTGCTTTTGAATTTATTTCTCTAAGGTGCAAAGATGCCATCAAAACTTGTAATGAAAATATTCAACATTTTTTACCAAGTAAAGCTAGCAGAATAATGACAATACTTCTCAGGGCAATTAGTCGAGACTGTTTTTTACCCAGGTTTTTTGTTATATTTAGCTCTGTGGTCCCCAGATTTCCTTCCTGATCAAGTTGTATTGCTTTCACTGGGTGAGAATCGTCTACAAAACGAATGTAGTGTTATACATTTCCGTCTCATCTCCTCTTTCTAGTGAGCTTTACCTGCTCTTACAAGTGAAAGCGTGGGGTGGGGGAACATGATGGGGGAAAAAAAAAAAAAATTCGTTACTGGTTTCTTACTGAAAGCCCCCAAATAATTATGCTAAGTGGGGGAAAGTGTTTCTCTCTCCTATGACCGGCTACAGTCCCTCCGTCCCCTCCCGAAACCCGTCGAGCCTCGGGGCACTGGATTTTCCTCCCGCGGTGGGCAGGGGCTGGGGTTCCTGGCCTCCCCGCCAGTGACCCCGAGCAGATGGGGGGGCTGCCTGGCAGAGTGGGGTCAGGCCATGGGGAGCGAAGGGCAGGATGAACAAAAAAAAGGGGGGGGGGGGAAATTGCTCTTTTCTCCACGAGCTCTAATCAGTACTCACATCGTACATTTGTAAAAATGACTGCCTAATGGGTGAAAAAAATCTTTCTCTGGCAGCATGCACTTAGTCTTAAATCAATCCAATGCAGTAGGGCTCTTTTTTTTTTTTCCTTCTGACTTTTTCTATTTATTTGCTTTATACAACAACAAACTTGCCTTTTCCTGGACCGACGCGAGCAGCGGAGTGCTTCACCTCCCTCCTTTCCCCACGCTGTGGGATTATTGTGAGGAGGGTGTAAACGCAGATTCATTTTGTGGAGTGTTTTTTATAAGCGTGTCTGCATAAAAATAGGATGTAATGATTTTGAGGATTAAAGGTATGGTCAGAAACTTTTTAATATGGTATGAAATACTTGCACTGAGCACAGCCCTTTCTGACCCTCCAAGACCTCCATACTGAACATACAATAGCAATAAATCCTGGAGCAGATTAAGCAATTTCCCCATAGTAATGTGTCTATTGGAGTTTCAAATAACCCAGAGTAGCTTGAAACATTTGGATATTCCAGTCTGTATCCCTCTGTATGTAGAAAGTTGATGGCAGGGCAGCATCCTGAACTTTGACTCCTTGTAAAAGTTTAAATTGCTGCCCTGCTGGGCTGAGTGAATGCTAATTACTTTGTCTCTTACAATACGTCCAGACTACTTATTTAAAAAAAAAATCCCTGAAGACACAGCTTTTGCATGCCAAATATATTGCACTCAACAAAACACACAAAATAGCAGGCCTGTTTGCATACAGCGAATGCAATTGCAAATTTGCTGTTTAGCAACCTTTAAGAATAATTTCAGTTTTGCGCCACTCGTGTGAAAATTCGCCGCAATGCCAAGCAGCGCTCGCTTGGGCATTGCCCGTAGTGGCAGCTGCGACGCACAAAAGCCGTGCGGGTTTCTCCTAGGACCGCAGAGCGTGTCCCCAAAACAAAGATTGTCTCACGACTGAATCTCTCTGTGTCTGAAATGAGCAGAGTTTTCTTGCAAGCAATTAGGAGGATTTTCTGGGCTCGTACCGCGGTGGGCATCAGTCAGAGGCACCTTGAAAATAAGGATAAAGCTGTAAACCATGAAACGAGAGTCGGGCAGGCTGTATGTCTTCCTGGAGATGCTCAAAATCTTTGATGTTCCCTAGATTGCCGGAGTCTAATAATTATTAACAATTCTGTAATAACAATATTAATTACCAGGGAAGCCGAAGTTCACTCGTGATTGTTTGGTTCCTTTCAGCAATCATTAAGCACAATTAGAAGATCAGAACTGATGAGCTCCTGGCAGTGATGTTCTATACGCAGGCCGCTCATTGCCCCACCGCTGCAGAGCAAGGAGCCGCGGGCAAGGGTGGTATTTTGTGAAGTTCATGCTGCTGCAAATGTGGCATCAGTGTATCCTGAAGGAAAAGAAAAGAAAAAAAAGGGACAAAAAGAAAAGAAATCCCAAAAGATAACAGAGCTTATAAGTAGGGATGGACAAATCACTCCGGGAAGTGACAATCTAAACGAATGTTAGCCCCTGACCCCCCTGCTCTGCCCACTTCTGAATTGTTAGCACGCAAGCTCCCTCGAGCGCAGATCTGACAGCAAACCTAAAAGCCGCTTGTCAGCTACTTGGACTTTGCACTGGACCAAAAACCAACAAGCTAAAATTTTCCTGAGCTTTGGTGGAGAACGCAGGGGTTGTGGTCCCATTTGTTCTCTTGTGGACCTTGAATCAACTAGGAAGTGGTGTTCTGTCGGGGTTTTCCCCATACACAAAGAGCAAACTTGTTTATGTTTTCAGCCAGAATAAGCTTGTCCTGCATGATGATGACAACTGGGATTTAGTTCTCATCCAAGAGCGCTCAGGATGCTGAGCTTTGGGGAGGAGCTGTGCGTTTCAGCCCACAATAAATACTTTTAATAGAAGACGGTCTCCCAGCCCAGTGTCTGGAAGAGCTGCATGGTTCAGACTCAATCTCGAATGTTTTAGCCAAGTCCTTCTCCCTTGCGAAGGCAGCCTTGGAAATACGTGCTAACGTGTACCAACTGCGGGGAGTTAAGACAACTGTTGGGAACCAACGTTGGGATGTCCCAGGCTGGAGGGTGTTTGTACTCTGGGGTGATGCTGTGGTCCCCTCAAAGACCCTTGCAAACCCCTTCCCCTGGTTTCGGAGCAGCCGAGGCTTTATGGTGCCCTGTGGCTCTCCTAGAACCAGATGAGGGGATGAGCAAGTGTGCTGCTGGCACTGCGTGCAGGGCTAAGGGAATAGCTTGGAAATAGGTTAAATGAAAGACATTCCTACCATGCTACCCACCAAATGTTTTTATGTAAGGAATGTCTTTTATGGAGGGAAACAGCCTGCAAATAATTAATTGGGGAAAGGGGGGGGTGGGGGGTGTGGAATTAAAGAATTTCATAATATTTCAGACTCAGAAAAAGTGTCACCAAATCAACAAACAGAGTATTCATTAGAAAAAACGTGCTTAATTTCAGACCAGGGATGTGGAAGTGCCGTGAGAGTTGTTCTTGGAGAATTTTTAGCCCAATCAGAAATGAGAGAAGACCACAATTATTATGGGAGCCTGTTCTTCTGAGAACGCCAACCCAGTTTTGCAGACCCAAGAGGTCTGAACAATCTCAAATCAGGTCTGGCTGAACAACTATTCCTCTCGCTGCTGTCTACGCCGAGTGAGACGTGAGGTTGCTCATTACTGTTTTCAAACTTAGCGTAATGTTTCACCTTTGAGGCTCTCCTGAATAGAAAGACAGGGGAGAAGCATGTTTGTTAGGGCTATCTGTGTTGATGAAAGGCTTTAAAATCTTACCTGCAAGTAAAGCTTGACTCCAGAAAACTGACTGAATTTGCTGAACTAGGTTTCACACGGGGCAGGGCTGCGGGGTTTGGGAGTGTTATGTACCGAGAGGACTCGCTGATGCTCGGGCCATGATTTAGCTGATTACAGATGTGCAAAGTGCACGTCTTCTGGGCGTTACGTTAAGAGCCGTAAGGAAAATCGTCAAACCATGGGCCCCAGCTCCTCCGTGGAGGAGCTTACGAAAGGTCAGCCCATAGCTTTTCCCCACCTGTGCGCCATACCAAATCCCAAGCTGGCAAACTCTTTGTGGATGCCTTGTCCTCAACAAGCAGATCGCGTCCCGCTCCGCACAGATAGCGCGCAGGTACTGATTGCTTGTCAACCAGAGCTGATTCAGTAATGTTCCCAGCTCGTTTTTACGTATCGCAGGCAATGCCGTGGTGGTACTGGAATTAACAACTCGGTGTTTTAGATTACTCCCTGGATTTATTACCTTCTGGGAAAAGAAGTTATTTCTAGACCCTCTGCCAACCCTCAATTTCTAGTAAATGAGAATATACTAGTTCTGGGACTTAGGATGCTTTATGAAAGGAGGAAAAAAAAATGATGAAGGAAAAATGATTTTGATCTGAGACAGAAATTCAGACAAAGGATTACCCGTGTTGTTTGAACAGACAGTGCATAAACATTACCTTATATTAGAAGGAACAGAGACTTGCAACATCCAGGAAACTACTTTATTCACAGAATAAAACTAGGCCCGTTTCTGCTTATTCAAATACCACCCACAAGTTTCTGGGGAAAGATCATATGCAGAGCATATTTGGAAACATTATTAGGAGTGCATAAAGTACAGTATTAGTCAATTTTATATGCTCAGTTGCATGAAATCTGTGTGTTTAAAAAATATAATAATTTGCATTTCATGGCTTTTGATAACCTCAGGAGTGCACTTGAAATTCAGCACATGCCCACAGCACCTCCCAGCTCACCCCATTTTTAACTGAAGACCAATGGTTTCTATTAAGGGATCAGGCAGGGACTCTGACAAGCCAGTCAATAACTATGTGAGGTTACTTCATTAATGCTATAATGGCTGATAGAGTGAGAGGCAAAAAACAGGTTCCTGACAGCAGCAAATGAAAATGATAGAGATTCCTGAAGCAACGCGCCTTTCCTTTGTCATTGTCTTTTGCTTGGCTTATTCAAAATGTGGCATTTATGTATTCAGCCTTGATGAATGTTGCAGGCTTTAAGTACTTTTTCCATCTCTAATGCAGTGCCGATTGCACATTGTTCTTTCTTTCTCTCCCTCCCTCTCTTTTTTTCTGCTCCCCCCCCCCCCTCCTATAACCTCTGCTGTCAAGGCATTGCGGGCTGAAGGGTTGCAGGCACCAGCTAAATAGCTTTTTTGCTGTAAACGGTGAGGGTGACGGGACGATGTATCATGAGCTCCGGCGGGGTCACGCAGCGAGTGGGTGGCGGAGGCTGGAGCCTCGGCGAGGTGGTGAGGGAGTCCTCGGTCCTGCTGCCCGCCGGGAAGCAGGTCTTCAGGCATGAAAAGGCAGTGAACCACTACCTCATGCGTTACTGGGGTGGTTTATGGGACCCCACTGGCATTTTAGGAAACACGTTGCAGAAGGGCCCTGTAATTTCCCTCTTGAGCGGTTCTTCCCCGGGAGAAGCGACGGCTCCGTCCCCGGTGTCCCAGAGCTGCTTCTGGTGCACCCGTCCCTCAATGCCCTTCTGGGGTGTCCCCTCCAGCGGCTGTCCCATGGTGGTCCCCAAAGGCGTGTCACATTTCTGCCATTCCCCCGGAGCAGAGTCATGTGTGGAATTTGAACATCAGGATAATGGGGCTGCATAATTTAGCTTCTTCAAACATTTTTAAGTATTGCATATAAA